>NW_026459968.1:0-43496 GCF_021730395.1 Mercenaria mercenaria | reverse complement strand
GTAATTTGGTATTAACCGTGCTTTTCATAATACTTTATCAATACTCAGGAATCTGTATTAATTTTATTTCAGTATATCATTTGACAATAGTTAACAATTTATGCATCTCCATGTTAAAAAATATCAGATATCTGTGATTCACAAAACCAATTTTAAAACGACAAGACAATTAGTGGGAAGTCATTACACGACAAACATCAAGCATTTAACACTGTTTGAAAAAAAATGAGTATACTTGGTCCTAAAAAAATTAACAGTACATATATTAATGTCCAACTGTCTTTCTATAAACTGACGACTTATGCTTTTTTGTGATTAGACAAATAGCAGAAATGCTATGATTAGGCGTATTTACTAAACAATTTTTTTCCCCAAAATTAGTATTATATGAACAGAAGTCTTATATTGAACATGTTTTTCTCCTTTCAGAAAAATACTGAAATTTCATAGAAAGGCTTTACAATTGATCCCACTTTTAAAATATTTAAATCAATGAACAAATTTTCAGCGCACACTTAAACCATAAAAGCGGAATTCGATTATATAGATTATGTGATATATTATGCATTCAGATAATGTTTGTTCAGTTTGAGGCACACGCTAATGAAATGCTCATGTAGGTTCTAAGCAACAAAATAATAGACATACAAAAATCAAATATTGCTATTGAAGTAAACCCTTCTGTATGTACACAAAGTCAGTTAGCAATGCAGTACATTTGTTGTATTACAGATGGTATTTAACTTTAAGGCATTAGATCACTAATAGAGAACCTCCGTTTTGAAGAGTATTCAATTTCTGCCATAAACCTACTTTTACTGCAGTTCTTATGGGTGCGTAGGTTCAAGCCCTCCTGGGACCAAAATTTTTTGTTTCTTTTTTTTCCTTTTATACTAGTAAGTTTTTACTTCTTTCAAGACTTATTATTGATTTTTTGTACAAAAATGGAAAAAGATGAATCTTATAAGCGATTTCTTGGTGTTCAAATTGAATTTACTACTTAAACAGAAGGGATAAAGTTATACATCTTTAAAAATATTGAGTTACACGCGGTGAAAGTTCGCTATTTTCCTTTCACTTTTAGATTATATATTGTGGAACAAATTTAGGTAGGTTTTACATCTTCCCTAAGGTTATTTATTCAACCTTATTTTTTGAAGTATGAATTATGTCATATTAAATCCGTTTACTTGAGGCACCATAGAAAAAATGATATTGACATTTTTATTTTGTGTTTTATAATTGTTTACCAATAGTTTGATGTTTCTTCTATTGAAATTAATGGTAAAATGAGTTCTCTGCAAACGTGTTGGATAGCGGCTATCACTTTGAAATTTGTCTCTACTTGAGCTTGAGGAGATACCATATGTTATTCAAAAATTATAAAAAACGGCACGGTAAAAGTTGTTTAAAATTTGCAAAATAGTGCAAAACTTGGTTACCTTTCAGAATATACCAAGCAAAGGCCATTTTGTTAACATTACTGTTAGTGACCTAATACCTTAGGTACCTGTAAAAAAATTTTCAAATAAACATGTTGCGATATTCAATTGAGTTTTACGGAATTAAATGGTTCATTACATTTGAAACTTATCCGAAGAAATTTAAACATATTTCAAATATTAGGTGTCTGTAAACTTGAAAACGATTTCTACGTGTAACTGTATAATACACACACATAGCATAAAAATCAAACTCAGGCAAAACAAATCAATTCCAAAACGTACGATAGCAATAAATACACCTTCTAAATCAGAAACTTCGTGCTTTCAGGCCGCTTGTATATTGGTGATATATAGAACAGATAACAGAAAACAAAGAAACCGATAATACGCCGAGGATATTCATGTATCAACATTTGAGAATTGCGTATTTCTAATGTCGCTGTAAAAACATAATAACATCATAATATTTCAGGCAGAATATTCATATTTTTATTCATTAACATAGCTTGCATTATTGTTCCACCGTGACAAAGTGTAAAACTGTCGAAGTCAACAACGCTATGCACAGATTGCCTCTTTGCGATAACGCGATCTTTTTGTAGTGATTTACACTCATGGAAGTTACAAATTGTCATTTGGGTGAATGGAATTCGTGATTACAAATTTGGAATTTGAAAATTATGAAAAATAACAATTTCTAATATGGCGGATATCACATTTCATATGTTTCACCAGGTATCTTAGGCGTAACACATACACTAATTCAATAGTCGTTAAATTCAAATATCAAACAAAAATTAAATTTCCATTTTCAAATAAAAATAGCTACAAAGACATGTAGATTTCCATTTTGCTGGGTAAATAGAAACCAATCATTGTTTTTTCCAATAATGAGCGCACATTTGTTGAGTCTAAACACAGTCATTTTAAGAATATCAAGTTTTGATTTCTTTAACATTCTTTGGTTGCTAGGTGAAGGTTATTGCAGAGATTTTGCAATTTATATCAATACAAAGGTTCATGAAAATGCTATTTACATAAGTTTAGCACACTTTCGCAGATTATTAAACGAAATTGTTGCATTTGGCAGCTGAATTGTATTCAACGGCAGGTGCTATTTGTGAAATAAGGAGGAAAACAAGATTCTAACATTCTAACATTCACGGTATCATTAAAATTGTATTATTTTTGTAAGCGATTTTATATTCACTTGTAAGAAGTATAAGCTATAGTCATTTCATGGAAACTGAATATAAAAACGTATATGAAAACAGACACAACATGCCTGGAAATTAAAATTACTTATACAGCTGTTGTTGTAATAGATTGGATAGCTTACATACATTATTTACTTTTATCTCAAACTATAGTGATAATTATCATATTTACCATTGTCACATTAAATACGGAACTATATGTATACGTATTTTGTTACAAACTTATCAAGATTATTCCAAAACGTATATCAAGATATAAGAAAGATTAAGGAGATAGACGGGTCAGTTGAACAATGTTTGCCATCATTTACTCTCAAAGGGGGAGTTTAATATCCAGTGAAGATGAAAACTGAACAAATATTTAAATTGAAAAATTGTTTCCCTTTGATAAGGAACATAGATGTCTGTTAACAAATGATTAAACTTTATGTTTTAGGTATTACCATGTAGTGTTTACAAGGAACGGAAGAAAGGTAAGGAATTGTTATGATGTGGAGCATGTAAGCAGTTTATCTCATTCAGGCTTACCTCTATTAATGTTATGAAGAAGTTAAGCAATTTGTACCTAAATCTGTTTAATCAACCTGTAGTTCCCAATTTTCTAACATCATTGTGTCAAATAATATACTTTATCCTACCCCCATACAAGATATAGCACAAAATCGGCCTGCCTAATAAACTTTGCTTTATCTAGTCAATGTCAAGATATCGCTTTTGCGGGATATTTTTGAAATGTCAAATTTTAATAAAATTTTGCATCAGAACGTTACCATTCTATTTGAAATGTTTGAACTTAGAAAATGAGTGGTGAAATCATACGTCTTTATTCAGAAACAAAAATGTTATCGCTATTTCTCACTTTGACAGCACTTAAGCCGGAAATTTTGAAAACACATTTGTTCCTAATTTTTCATTGAAACCATTATCATTGTATTAGAAATGTTCCAACTACGAAAATAAGTGGTAATATCAAAACTTTTATCCAGAAAAAAATAATGCGATTTATCAGTTTTATCCACAAACTGAATTGCACTGGTAAACGTCATATATATGAGTCAAGTCTGCATACTGTTGTTCTTTCCAACGATTTTTTTTCTCAGGTAGGGTAAATGGAATATTAGATTACTGTGTGAAAAATTGAGATTTATCAGGCGCATCTACAAAAATATATAAGGCTCGACAGAGCCTCGCCTAATATATTTTCTTCAACTTGCCTAATAAATTAAAAATTTATCAGACAGTAACCTTATACTCTCCATTTGTGCACTCATGTGTGTTCGGTTTTGTCTTCTTTACAATTGGTTGTAGAACATTAAGACTTTCTTCCTTTTGACATACAAATATGATTGCACAAAGCTAGAACTAGAACTATTTTGATATCATACATTTCATACATGTAAACTGAATCATTAAACGATATCAACCTCTATAATTGTAAAGATTTGACAAATGATAAAAGAAAATAATACGCTTTTGTTACATTTGATGTAATTCAAATTGCTCATGTTCCGAGGTATCTGTTATGCAATCATTCGTTTAGCAAAACTAATTGCCGGTCTTGAAAATTCCCTTATCTATCTAAAAAAGTAACTGAAGACATAGGAAAACATATGTTTAAATTTCTTGTGGATGATAAAATCAGAATTTTTTTTTTAAAAGGATTCAGGTGTTTTATAACTATGAAATAGGTGGAATAAAATTGATCAACTGCAATTACTTCATGAATGCTTTAAAAGCTTGTTGGATCAGATAAAGGGCGGAAAGAAGTAACACCAAGGACAAGGAATATATATTAGAGTAAATATTAGCTGCAGGAGATCCAATTATAGAATAAGAAAATATATATATATATATCAAACAATGATTTTGTCGTTGATTCTTTCATGACTCAGTTTTTTTGTCATTTAAACAAAGAATAAAATCAAGGGATATATAATCTGCTATGTACTTAAGTAACGACTGCCTAGCGAGCAAGTAAGATAACATGACGTCAATGACGTCAAATAGCTGAATATCGTCTGGTTTTATTACTACTCGGATGGATGAATTTCAGCATTATTTTTTCATCATGATTCAGTAAGCATGTAAGAATGAAAATAAAGAAAGTATTCTAAGCGTTTATCGTCTAATGTCTCACGGTTCATTGTTCAGTTGTTTGGATATTTAACTTCTCGCCCTAATGGTTCAATTATTGTGATTCTGATTTCTGAACCATAGTTATGTAGACGATAAACAATGCGAAGGCATTGACTACTTTGTAGATAAGATCATTGTTTGAAGTTCTTACACAAAGAAAATATATCAAAAGGGCATTGCACAGAAGATAAACGTTATCCTTACAATCATCATGCTAACTTCCGATTTAAGATATTTATCAATGCCACCAACAAAAACCATCATAGACTTGTTACTAGCTATTTTCACACGTCTTAACAAAGTTCAATTTCTTTAAAATATATATATATATATATATATATATATATATATATATATATATATATATATATATATATATATATATATATATATATATATATATATATATATATATATATGATATTTTGAATAAGCATAAAATGTTATACTGAAGCAGAATTAATGTAACAGCCTTTTTATATATTCCTTCAGTAATATACTTAAAACGATATACATTTCATGTTAAAGGTAAAAAATATTTGCTTATAAAGTCCGTCCTGATTGTTTATACACTACAGCTTTGTTTACTCAAGCTGTCAAGAGTAAGGTTGGGAACAAACAAATTGCTTGAATGTACATTATTGTCGTAGGTGAATATAAATGCATGAGAAAATAACAAAGATATAAATAACCAGCTAATAAACTGCCAATTTCGATAATACGATATACATTACCTTATGTTATGTTACTGATTAACAAGCAATATCGATGATTAATTCCGATAAACGAACGGCCAACCAATATTTCGAATATTTCCTTCTACGGAACAAATATGTGAGAATGTTTGATGGTTGAAAACAAAAAACGTGAAGAAAGGGAAAGGAAAATATTTTTTATTTCTTTTTGTTACCTTTTCGATGGTTGGAATATATATTTGCAAGTTCAATGACCGACATTTTCATTCGTAGACTATATTCAAATGACTTTTTGTTGTCCTGCTAATGCACGTGATTTTGTAAACGGTGTTATCTATATGATTGTTTTGGCGACGAGTTTGTATGTATAGACTGTGATTGATTTAATATATTCGAAATTTAAAAGAAAGAAAGAAAAATGAAAAGGATGTTAATAAAATTATCTGTCACCATGGTAACTACTTATGCATAAGTGACACGACGCTCTGTAGAGTAACCACAAACGCAGTTTATCTATGTCGCCAAATAATTCTTTTACGTCTACATGTTATTTTCTTCAAACAGCTATATGAAGTATGTTACTAGGGTAATTCGAAATTTAAAAGAAAGAAAGAAAAATGAAAAGGATGTTAATAAATTATCTGTCACCATGGTAACTGCTTATAAATAGATGACACGACGCTCTGTCGAGTAACCACAAATTCAGTTTATCTAAGCCGCCAAATAATTCTTTTACGTCTACATGTTATTTTCTTCAAAAATAGAAGGAATACAATACAATATAACGATTGCTTTTCTTCTAACCACTACATTGTTAGCGTGTGATTTTACGCATTCATTCATGTATCACAGTAAACGAGTCTACTTACACTCTAATGTGTTAGACGAGTTTTTAGTACCGTTAAAAACACGGAAAGATATGTCCTTCATGCACAAATATTCTCAAACACAGAACATCACAATAGATACAAAATATAAAGTACAGATCATCAAATGAAAAACCATCCAACAAAATAAATCTTTATTGTAAATTAAAATAGCGGTTATATTTGTAACAGATATGTCGAAACATCAGAACACACGTTGATTTTTTTTTTCTGGAAATATTGGCATTCACCATTTCTGGAATAAACATGAAACATTGCTTACCAAGAAAAATCTAAAACTAAACTAAATGTGATGTATTTTGTTTTAGCAAGGTAAGAAGAACGTTAAACGAAAATATATGATAATTTTGTAATATTAATCTCCTTGTATATAATTCAAGTCAACAAAAGAAAACAGTCCATCAGTTTTTATAGCTCTGTATTATTCCTAAAGCTTGAATTAAACTGGAAAATGATTTATAATTTTCATATTTGTTTTATTATTCCGAAAATATAGAAATATTTTAAACGCGCACATACATGTATGAAACATTTAACCAACTAAATAGGTCTATAAGATAACATACCAATCATGGAAATCTCCCGGAATCTCGGGCAGTTAACAGTATTTTGCTAAAAATAGACCAATAAATATAAAGACAGTATTTTTATGAAAGTACTAAGAATATTTGCTGAATAGGAGAAAATAGAATTTAATATGATTAGTCTTCACTTAATAAGCAAAACAAACAGTCTGATTTCTATATGTTTAAATATTTTAAGTTTTGGTAATAATGATTATTTCTTTTATTATTACTTTTTATAAAATGTGTTGAAATAAGTTAATTTAATCATGTTGTGACCCATGTTATAAAAACTGTTTAAAAAACTATGCCCCGCCCTCCACCCTCTTCGAAGAAGGAGGGGTATATTTCTTTTGCAGATGTCCGTCGGTCTGCCGGTATGTCTTTCTGTAGACCAATCCTTTTCCGAATGATTACTCTAGAACGCTTCGTCATAGGATCATGAAAGGTGATAGGGTAGATGTTCAGAAACAGTAGATGATCTATTTTAATTTTGAGATCAGTAGGTCAATGGTCAAGGTCACAGGTGGAGGTGGGGTCATTTCGTGTTCTATGAGCTCTTGTTCTAAAATTATCTTTTTGTCTTAAAATCTCTTTAACAATATTTATAGGAGGATTGTCATTACACTCTGAGATATGATGACTAGCATTGTTTATTAAAGTTGAAACTATATTATATCTTCTTTTTTACGATCTAGAGCAAATAGTGATCAACATGAACTAATCAAAACACTATGTGTTTTATGAATGGAACTTAACAGAAGTTCAGAAAAATACATGTTTTATAGGTTTTTATAGTGGACTGGTTAGGACCATACGATTTCATATGATTTATATTAATTTTCATATTAAAAACTTTCAACTTGAAGTTATGAAATTAACGCGTGAACAGTTTTCCTGTATTTGTTTATTTGTTGGTATAACAAAACAAATTACATACAACTGGCTGATTTTGTTTTTGTTGGAAGTAGACCCACATTGTCAACATTTGGAGAAATAATGCAAACCTCTGCACCCCTTCTTTTGATAGGATTCTCTTCATGATGACAGTATTTACTGTTCCTTTCAAAGCAATACTATACTGTTAAATTTGGTAAATATGTGTATACGCCTTTAACAATTTTAGTGGCACTTTTATGCGCCTAGTTTTGATATGTGCTTATAGTTAAGAAAAAACTATGCGCTTATATTTGATATGCGCTAATAAACAAGCCGTATTTTATATATATTTGGATTTGTTTTACAGTGTTTACCTCGGTTAAGAAAACGAAGGTAAAACAAGGACATGGACATGCGCAATGAACTACTTCTTTTTATTGCATACAGCATTTGTACAAAATGAAAGCACAATGATTATATCGCAAATAATGTCCGACCTCTGGGACCATTTAATCACTGTTCAACACTAAGATTGTAACATTTTATCCATATTGTTTTCACTTCAAAGATTTACACAAGAATGACAAACTGTAAGAAAACACAGTCAAACAACTTTTCTGGCATTCACACTTTTATTTTCATTTAATGAAAACATTTTCTATCTAGAAAAAACGATTAACGTTTCACCAGACAATAGACGTTAATTTTTTAGCACACATCCGCTATTCAACAGGTTAGAACATTTGTCAACTGTATTCATGATAAACAATTATCACGGTAGGATACCGTTAATTAAGTGTTATTGCTGCATTTGTTGTTTGTTTACCAGTAATCGGATATACCCCCTCTTTCGAGACAAAATTACGGCAAGGGCATGACATGCGATTATTATCCCATACGGAATAACGGTAAGGTCGTATGCGTTTATTTTTAATATGCGCTTACATTCGAACATACGCTTATTTACCAGATTTTACAGTATTAATGTACTGTTATATCTTGCTTTAGGTAAGTTTTGAATAAGTTTTTCATTGTTTCTTCTTTCTAATCTTCAATCCGTAATTCTAAATATTTCATTAATTACTCTCCAAACATTTTTAAACATTTCTACAATCTTATTTCTTTAAGATTTCTTTTTTTACGACATCACTTACATCTGTGTGTTACATGATTTGCAATTACAGTACCAACAAAGAAATTACAATGCATGTGCATTATAGTACACCCGCCCGCTTAGCTCAGTAGGGAGAGCGTTGGTCTACGGATCGCGGGGTCGCGAGTTCGATCCCCGGGCTGGACGTTTGTTGTCCCTGAAGATTTGATAAAAGACATTGTGTCTGAAATCATTTGTCTTCCATCTCTGATAATTCATGTGGGGAAGTTTGCAGTTACTTGCGAAGAACAAGTTTGTACTGGTACAGAATCCAGGAATACTGGTTAGGTTACTGGTTAGGTTAACTGCCCGCCGTTACATGACTCAAATAATGTTGAAAAAAAACGGCGTTAAACCCAAGCAAACAAAAGCGTTATAGTACTTGTACTAGCGGCAATATGACATATTTGTGTGTAACATTTTATGGCTATTGTGTACCATGTACGAAATCACTTACAGCATTAGGCAAACTGTATCAGCAACGTCATAGTTTGCATCTGTCTACAACAGTGCATTACGATTATTTTACCAGTAAAGACATAGCTTATATCGGTTTTGGTGTACCAGCGACGCATCACTTATATCTGTCTTCAACAATGTACTATGGTTTTTGCATCAGCGCCGAAATACAATCTCTGTTTGTAACAGTGCGACTATTGATCAAGTGGCGACATAATTTATATCGGTTTTGGTGTACCAGCGACGCATCACTTGTATCTGTCTTCAACAATGTACTATGGTTTTTGCATCAGCGCCGAAATACAATCTCTGTTTGTAATAGTGCGACTATTGATCAAGTGGCGACATAATTTATGTCTGTCTCTTACAGAGTATTACGAATACTGTTCCATTGACGACGTGACATATATTTTTCTATAACAGTGTATTGCGATTACTGTACCAGCGACATGATGACTTATATCTGGCTATAACAGTAGTGAGGGCATAACGTATAACTTTTTGTAACAGTGTATCGCGATTACTGTACCAGCGACATGATGACTATCTGTTTTTGTCTTAGTATTGCAATCACTGTACCAGCGACAACATTACTTATATATTATCCAACAAGATTCTAAACATTTTAAGCATTAGCTGTTCCTTGAGTAAATAGAGTCTTGAAATGATTTAAGTAGTTCACGTTGTGAAAATCTCATTATATGTAGCAAATTGAACAACTGAAAGATCAGTGATCCGGTGGGAACCAGTCAAAAAGCGAAATATAAATTAGTAAGTACGCATTGTGAGTTTTAGTTTAAAAGCAAGTATTTTCGAGAAATGTTTTAAATATAATTAAGTTATTATTAAACCAAGAGTTTTTTTATAATTGCTGATTAGCTGCTATCAAAATTTATCCATTTTAACGTCTTTAAAAGGTATATTTGAACTGCATAGAAAGAGTGATAGATTGAAGGTAAAACATCCCTACAAAAAGTAAAAGTTATCAATGAGCAATTGAAACAAATGTTAAGCTTAAATCTGTCTGTAACAGGCGTTCTATGTGCATTCAGGCTAGTAACATCCTCTTGCGTTTCATTTGTCTTATATACTATCCATAGTTTCTGTTTTTTTGGTTTGGATATACATACAGTTTATGATAAATGTATTTTAGGCAATATTACTGTAACATGCAAAATGACTCTTTTTTGATTTTACATAGGTAGCATATCTAAATAATGTTCCACTATCGTGTATGTAACATATTAATACTATTAAGCAGATTGATGGTTATAACATACAGTACAATCTCTCCGGAGCAAACACCTCCTTATAGCAGCAGCCTCAAAATTTTTCTAAGCTAAAATATACTATCAAATATACCTCTCCAGAACAATAACCTCTACATTACAGTTAATATGTGTATCTCCCAAAGGGTGTTGCTCTACAGAGGTTGCACTGTAGTTTCAAAATATTGTACTGATTTTGTACATTACTTACGAAGTACTGAAAATACTAAATGGTCTAGCTGGAAATATAGTATATGTTAAAAACGGCTGATAGAAGAAATTACTTATTTGAAAGTTATATCTAAATTTTATATATACAAGGTATGTGTTTCAAGTTTTGAGAACTTAGTGATAGGTTCATATCATAATTGACACTACTTGTTACGTTCGATCAAGTCTGTAAAAAGATCCTTTTGAAGAAAAGAATGCAAACAAAAAGATTAATAGCAGACTCGGTTTAATTCAGTCTGTTCATGATACCTAATGAAATGTGCAACACCTCTCACGCCCCCTAGCACCGGCTTAAGCGGAACTCTATTACACATATGTTGAATGGACTCCATGATCCCAAAGAACCAGAGAATATATCAACACTGAATCCAAACCTTTTTATACGCCCGAAGGGACGTATTATGTTATGGTCCCGGTGTCCGTCTGTCCGTCCGTCCGTTAGCAATTTCGTGTCCGCTTTGAAACTTTTTTATTACTGGCCGTAGGGAAAAACCGAGACCACTTTTCTGTGGTACAACATGGATGGTACATCCAATTTTTAGATGTATTTTGACATAACTTTAACTGGTAAGAATTTTTTGGTGGACTTAGAATTTTTTTGGGGGGAATTTCTTCTTTTTTGTTGTTCCTGTCCTTTGGGCTTCAACAGTCAAGTTCTTTAAATTTTGCTCCCATCCTATGATGTAAACATTCGGGCGTATATTGCCCCGCTTGGCGGCGCTCTTGTTAAAAATATGCAAAATGACATAAAAATGGATTTGATGTTTATAAAAATGAACGAGCATTTTGCTTAAAATAATAAAACAATTTAAGGTCAATCAAAATAGTTCTCAATCACGACATCGCCGATATGCGCAGCCCGATTGCGACAATGAACTTCAAAATAATGACAGTGCTTAGTCGCATATACACATAAACTTAATGTCGTCTGTATGAACTCATATAATTATTGACAATTTTATATATTAAGCATTTAACATTCAATGCTATGTTTTAGTCTATAACAACAAAGAAAAAAGCCAATTTTTATTGTGTTCAATACAACAAGTATCCCAGCCTTTGTTCTTTTTTTGACGTTTGTTTTATAATTGGCAAATTTTCTCATAACGCTCAGGTTTCATTTTTGTTTGATTAATATCAGCCAGAAATTTGATATCACAATACGTTTTATATTATATTGTTAATAAAGGTTGTTTATTTATTCACTGAAATGTTAAAGGGAAGATTTAATTTTCTTACCTTGTAGTCTAACATTATTTGTACGCACTTCCATCCAAACCCTGACTTAATATTGAATAAATCAAAAGCCATAAAAACAACAGAGAACTCGATATGCACTTGAAAAGTAGAAACAAAATTTCTATACATACGTAAAAGTTCTATTTCACTTTAAGAGAAATCAACTTTATTATTTCAAAACAGATTTTGATAATGTTAATAAAGTTATCATATGTGTACAATCAATTACATCCATTTTATTTTGAAAGCTTAATTGTGCATATATTAGGTGCTTCAGTGGTCGCTTCGTTGAAGACATGTTGCATTTTTGAAGTCATCATCTACTATTTTAAAACATCAAGGCATCTATGATTAAATTATGCACTATACTACTGTTCGCCATTCTATGCGGAATAAGTGCAAAATGAAAGTGCTGCATGGGAATTATAAAGACTACATTAATACAACATTAAAAAAGCATATTGGGACTGGAATTTTAACTTTGGCTTACAATTTGCAACACAAGTGAATAGAACAGAAGTGTAACAAACAAGATATATGATTTACCTATATACAATTCTATTTACCTATATACAATTCTATATAACCCGCCCGCTTAGCTCAGTAGGTAGAGCGTCGTTCTACGGATCGTTGGGTCGCGAGTTCGATCTTCGGGCGGGGCGAATGTTCTCCGTGACTATTTGATAAACGACATTGTATCTGCAATCATTAGTCCTCCACCTCTGACAATTCATGTGGGGAAGTTGGCAGTTACTTGCGGAGAACAGGTTTGTACTGGTACAGAATCCAGGAACACTGGTTAGGTTAACTGCCCGCCGTTACATGACTGAAATACTGTTGAAAAACGGCGTTAAACCCAACACAAACAAACAAACAAAAAACAATTCTATATGCTACATAATTGGGCACATAATTTACAACTACACAAAACATGTCCGATACTAGTAGTTCACGGTTTCGATCCGTAATGTCTTCCTCTTAGCGCATTTTACTGTGCCCAGTAACTAGAAGAGCGTAGAGTCCGGTAAAAACATGTTTATAAAGAAGGTAATATGATTTATTTAGACTCCCGTTATGTCTCACAGAACTTTTGATACGTTTACTTTTGTAGTAAGATATGCATTTTGTGCCATGAAGGGCAAGACAACGTTCAGTATATTAATTGAAAAGGAATTGCAAAAAATATGTAAATCATGAAAAATACTGTAGAATCTGGTAAATAAGCGCATATTCGAATATAAGCGCATATCAAAGGTAAGCGCATATCAAAGGTAAGCGCATACGACCTTACCGGGATTCCGTATGGGATGATAAGCGCATGTCATGCCCTTATCATAATTTTGTCTCGAAAGTAGGCGCGTATCCGATTACTGGTAAAGAAGCAACAGATACAACAAAGAGACGTAATTAACGGTATTATACCGTAATAATTGTTTATTATATACAGGTAACAAGTGTTCTTACCTTTTGAATAGCCAATCAGTGTTACAAGATTTGTCTATTGTCTGATAAAATGATAACTTTTAAGATAATCATGCTTTTTGAATAGAAAATGTTTTCAGTATTACTCGCGCACGGTATTTGTAACAATAACATGTTTATGTTATTATCGAGAAACGGGGAATCGGGTAGTGAAACCATTATCCGTGACAAAATAGTTGATCGTAATGACTATAAAGAAAATCCTGACTTACCAATAAAGACATAATCAACTTTGCCGGTTGGAAATTCATTTCCGGTCCGGGAAGCTTTGAAAAAATATAAAAGTTAAACAACAATTGTGCTATGAAATTTAAAAAATGGAACGATATAAATTTAGATAAAGTATCTAACTTTAAATTGACAAATCTTATTTGATGACGCCATGTATATCTTATGCGACATGCCATGTGATGCCATGTGATGGAAGCAAGTCAAAAATGATGATTTCGCTTCGCAAACGGCAAACAGGTTACATTATTCAGTAACAAGTTTCCAGTTGAGAACGTAGGGGAAAGCCATCAATGAATTTCCCGCATACCGGTTATAATCATTAAAAATTATATGAGATGCACGTCTTCTCAGTTAATTAAAACTAACAATTCGGATACTGATACTTCATTTTTAGATTTACATCTCTCTATTTATGACAATATTATACATACCAAAATTTATGACAAGAGGGATGATTTTAATTTTAGTATTGTAAATTTTCCCCATTTGGATGGGGATGTACCTCAGGCTACATCTTATTGGGTATATATTTCTCAATTAATTCGGTTTGCCAGAGCGTGTAGTCATGTTAAGCATTTCAATGAACGTAATCAATATATTACAAGTAAACTTCTTCAGCAAGGCTACCGTTATTACAAATTGCGTAAATATTTTGCTAAATTTTATTATCGTAATTCTGATTTAGTTTTAAAATTCAATAGTAATTTAAAGACACTTCTGCGAGAAGGTATTTCTAAACCCGTTTTTTATGGGGATGTGGTTTACAAACTTCGTAAGATCTTGGGTCATGGTAATTTTCCAAATGTATTTGGAAAAATTATAAAACGATTTGTTAAAAGAGGTTACGACCCAACTGTTTTGAGACATACCGCATGTTTAGTGTTCAAGTTTGAATCAAATCCATTCAGTAATAACAGAGACAGAGTGAAAGTGCATCAAAACTTTAACCTAAAATTCTAAGTAAAAAGGGGGGATAATTAATGAAAAATTGGTGCCAGAGTTATGCACCTTGCGTCATATGGTGTGGGTGATGATGTTGAACAACTATATTAAGTTTGAATCAAATCCATTCAGTAATAACAGAGACAGAGTGAAAGTGCATCAAAACTTTAACCTAAAATTTTAAGTAAAAAGGGGAAATAATTCATGAAAAATTGGTCCCAGAGTTATGCACCTTGTGTCATATGATAAGGGTAATGATGCTGAACAATTGTTTAAGTTTGAATCAGATCCATTCAGTAATAACAGAGATAGAATGAAAGTGCATAAAACTTTAACCTGAAATTCTAACTAAAAAGGGGAATAAATCATGTAACTATTGTAAGTTTGAATCAAACCCATTTAGTGATAACAGAGGTAGAGTGAAAGTGCACTAAAACTTTAACCGGAACTTCTAAGTAAAAAGTGGGAATAATTCATGAAAAAAATGGTGCCAGAGTTATGCACCTTGTGTCATATGATGTGGGTGATGATGTTGAACAACTATTTTAAGTTTGAATCAAATCCATTCAGTAATAACAGAGATAGAGTGAAAGTGCATCAAAACTTTAACCTGAAAATCTAACGCGGAAAGACGCCGACGCCTACGCCGGGGCGAGTAGGATAGCTCTCCTTATACTTCGTATAGTCGAGCTAATAAATAATTATGTGATTATAACAGATACAGAGAGATATTGAGTGTAGGATTTGCTGTTAGCGCAAAAAGCAACGCAACAGAAGAAGTCAGAAAGGAAAAGTCCATTAAACAAATATAGCAACTGTGAAAAATACGCCAGTGAGTGCACAGTATTCGTCATTATGCTTATAGACGTGATCCAAGTTTGTAAAATGCATTATTTATCATTGTTACGAGGTAGCACAAAGAAAAGCAACAACATTATACAGACTTTATGATTAAAATCATAAGACGGGTCTTTTGATAAATGCCATACCATACCATTATGATAATACAACTGCTATCACCAAATAATGTAAGTTCTATTTTAAATTAGATAAGATAACGTATATACGCCTGAAAACATTATCAGTAACTAATTAAATCACTTTCCGCTAAATTAAAGGATAGTTTTATAAAAAGCGAATATGTTCTACTAATCTTGACTGAATTGTGTTCTCCCTTGAAACATTTCACCATACCTACATGTTTAGATACCTACACCTCATGTTTAGATACCTACACCTCATTTTTAGATACCTACACTTCATTTTTAGAAAAAGTATAAATACAGGACCTTTACTGTTGACACCTCACTTAGTACATTCTATTCAAGCTTGATAATCTGTCATAGGATTTCCGTCAAAAGACAATAGAATAAAATGGCTTCCTATTTCACATTACCTGTTCAACAGAAAACAAATGGAAGAAATCCAGCACTTCAGCCCTCTGTCTAATTCTTGTAAGCCACCCAAAATAATGTAGTTTTTCCCTTTTACTCATACAATTTTATGTAAAGTGGTTATCTGATATTGCTCTTTATGCATATTGCAGAATAAATCCGTGTTATGAAAAGAGATAAACCATATTACTTGCAAAAGTTCCCGTTGACTAATTTCCTCATTAAAGATCGGAAGTGCGAAGAAAAGCAGAGGCGCATTGTATTTCCGTTGTGTATATGAGTGAATTCCACCATTTTCTTTTAACTGAATTTCATTAAATGGTTCATTTTCGTCGGACAAAGATCGGGAAAAAATATCATCAAATCTCAAAGACACCGTTAAATTCCATTTCGGAATATTTCGTATGTAGGTGAAAAAAGTTATACGGATGCATTCATAAAGAAAGAAATTATACAGATGTTGACTTCATTTTTATTAATGGGTTTTCATGTATTGTTTTTTCAAGAAATAGAGCAATTATCTTACTTTACGCTGTTAATTAAATAGGAGGAAATCGTGATGTGGTAGCCTTTACATGTTTTGTCGTTGTAACTATTTATCAGGTTCAGTCGCATATATAATTTTATAAACAAACTATCTATCGTAATTGAGGCAAATACTTCATCACACACGTTGTTTGATGCAAATTACATAGACATTTATTCTAATACTCTCATTTAACAATAAACAAGTTGTAAAAACTTTGAATAGCAAACAGTGATATTGGTATTAAACATAATGGAAAAGTAGTACATGTATCCGCATATTCCATAATACATCATTAGAGTCGGTTATTGGTCACAAAACGATATATTTATGTGGAATATATGAAATTTGTTAAAAGAAATTAAATGTTACCGTAGGTTGCCACGGGTTTCAAAAACACTGCAAATATGTGACGTTCAAACTTCAAAGTTGCACATACGTAAAAAATAAACACTTTTTAACGTTTTTAAGGTATAGGTCCATATTTCGGAGAGAAAAGTTCAAATGTCATCAAATCCTAGGAAGAAAGCATTGTTTTACATGAAAATTTAACAGCGCATAAAACATTTACATTGTTCTACAAAACCATTGTCAATTTACTCATATATATATATTGAATTCCGGAAAGGGACTGCATGAAGGGGCCACACTTTCTGGACAGTTCAGTGCCTTTAAAAACTCACCACTTTAAAAGCTGTTACATACCTTCGTTTTGATGCATTTGGAACATCGTGCGAGTGTTTAAACTTTACATAACTAGGTAAAACATCGTTTTTGACAATTGTTTATATTTATTTCTTTACAAATGGCATTCTTATTTAAAGGGGGACAACTCATTTAGACTGTTTTTAGTATCCAACTCTCTCTGTGGGACAGAACAGTAAAACATGTATTGGACAGATAAGTTGTGTGTCAAGATGCTGTTCATTTACTAAAAATATGTTGTTTTGTGATATACTGCTAAACCTTAAAGATTATTACAAAAGTATTTCCAGATTCCTAAGTATGATATACAGGGGTAAAAAGTCATTATTCATATATCGAGGGAACCGTGTGATAATTTTTTGTGTATTAGTCCGTCCAAACTATGTTTCAATTTGACTTTTTTTAGCCTAAACATGGCATTTTCTTAAAATCCATTTCGTACTTGCTTATATGAAACTGCAACTTAAACTACAAGATGGTTTCAAGACATAATCATTAAAAGTGATTCACCGCATGTTTATTTGTTTCCAATTAAAATATTTATTACAGGCATCTTCATAATAAACAGCTAATTTATAAAAAATGTTATCTTCTGATGTATCATTATTCATATTCTCTAATACAGAAATAACTTGCATCTCGGATCCGATATTGCCGTTTATAATTAATTCATATTCGTTTCGATATTATGTAGACAATGAAATATTGTATACATGTATTTATTATAAACATACTAATGATATACTGAAAGATATTGATAAAATACACCTAAACGCAAAAGAAACTGTGCACTTTGTATTACTGATTTTCTCAGAATCTGGTGACGGAATGTTGTTATGTTTGGTATCATTTTAAAGAATAAAACGTGATTTTGTTATCGTATTAGATTCTGTTTAAGTGCATGGCGCATCTACCTTTTTGTAGGGTTCAAATAAAAAATACACAAATAGCCTAGAGGGCGTTTTCCTGTGTTCATGTACTGTAGTTCGATCAAACGTGATTGAAATATTGCATTAATATCGTGTGTGCCCGCCATTCTGTCTAACAACATGTACAAAACGCCGCCTTATGAATTTAACTATTTTAAATAAAAAAAAAATATTTTATCAATAACCCGCCAATAGTATGTTCTAACCGTACTGTTATTTAACCCTCTGCAAAGGGACATTACTAAGTAGATCGTTTGGAAAGAAAACCGCAACCATTTCTCGAAATAATCAGGAACTGCTTATTGTACGCAACTCTTACAAAGACATATTCATTTTTATTATCTTTGCGGATTATGTAAAAGTAATGTTTTTTCGTTTATGTCTAAAATAAGACTAAATTCCTGTTGTACGGAAAATGCATCAATTTGTTAATGCTTTCGCTCGTTCTAAATGAAACCAAACTACTTTTAGAATCGTTTATATATACATGTATATAGTACCATATATATAAAAACTTATCAGAAAATTTAAGTTATTTGCATGATAATGCTTTTCATTTTCATATTGAGGTACACATTGAATTAAAAAAAAGACATGTTTAACGCTTGGGTATGCCACTCGTTAGATATTTTATTTTTGTACCACTCGATAAAACTAAAAATATATTCATGCAAAAAACTTGAATATCAGCTATTTATCACATTTATTAGTTTGCCATTAGATCTAATAGTGACATGATGTAACTTCCGTTTCCTTATAGCAATATAGCACCAAAATGTCTATATATTCAACTGTATCATTATTGATAATAAAGTGTTGGTGTCAATATTTTTAGAATCGATCTTACAAAAGCAAGTTATTTTCCCACCAATTTATAATTACAAAAATAATTTGTTTCATTAGCGTTAAAGGATATGTTACATGTTCAACCTGCAATGTACCACAACGACATACACGACAATAAAGAAGCAACAGTTTTTGGCCCCTAGATACCTAAAACAAATGTTTTGGTTTTGTTGTATATTTCACCATGAATATTTTGCGGTAGAACATTTCGAAATACGATAAAATTATAACTAAATATTATTGCTTTGTTTAATATTTTATGTCAACTAAACCGTGTAACGTTAAAGAATTGGTATCAATCAGATATTTTCAATCAAGCTCTAACAAAAATAATCAAATTGGCGATATTTTATTTTGTAGCAGATCTTGTTCTAATCCGTATAAACAAACGTGATTAAGGTTGCTGACTTCAAAGCACTTACCCCTCACATATGTGTATCCGAGCGTTGAAATCTTCGTGTTCGGAAACCATCCAGTTGGCTAATTGAAGGTCGGTGGTTCTACCTAGGTGCCCACTAGTGATAAAAACATGTATGGAGGGGAACCAGGGATGTTCCTCCACCATAACAAGCTGGAGATCAATAACTGTGAATTGTGTCGTTGCAACGTTAAAATCGTTATAAACACGAAAAAGCTTTAATCTTTACACTATGTTTTTAGCCCACCATCATCAGATGGTGGGCTATTCAAAGCACTCTGCGTCCGTGGTCCGTCATCCTTCCGTCCGTCCTTCCGTCCGTTAACAATTTCTCGTTATCGCATCTCCTCAGAAACTACCAGGGGGATTTTAACTAAACTTTGTCAGAATAATGTATTGGTGCCCTAGTTGTGTCCAACTGAAAATCAGACTGGTTCAACAATTTTTAGTGAGTTATGGCCCTTTGTTTATTTCTATAATTAACATAGATTTATATAGGGAAAAACTTTGAAAATCTTCTTGTCCAAAACCACAGGGCCTAGGGCTTTGATATTTGGTATGAAGCATCATCTAGTAGTCCTGTACTAAGATGATTCAAATTATTTCCCTGGGGTCTAATACGGCCCCACCCTGGGGGTCACATGGTTTACATAGACTTATATAGGGAAAAAATTTGAAAAACCTCTTGTTCAAAACCACAGGGCCTAGGGCTTTGATATTTTGTATGTGA
Source organism: Mercenaria mercenaria (assembly GCF_021730395.1). Taxonomy (NCBI): domain Eukaryota; kingdom Metazoa; phylum Mollusca; class Bivalvia; order Venerida; family Veneridae; genus Mercenaria; species Mercenaria mercenaria. The sequence goes on along the minus strand of NW_026459968.1, from coordinate 23,121 downwards.
CATCATCTAGTGGTCATCTACTAAGATTGTTCAAATTATCAACCATAGGGTCAAATATGGCCCCGCCCCGGGGGTCACATGGTTTACATAGACTGATATAGGAAAAGCTTTGAAAATATTCTTGTCCAAACCACAAAGCCTAGGGCTTTGGCATTTGTAATGTAGCATCATGTAGTGGTTCTCTACCAAGTTTGTTCAAATTATCACCCTAGGGTCAAATATGGCCCCGCCCTGGGGGTCATATGGTTCATATAGACTTATATAGGGAAAAGCTTTTAAAATCTTCTTGTCAATAACTTACAACATTGAAATTTAGACCACATGTATGGTTTTGAGTGGCAAGATGAACGTTGACATGAGTTGACCTTGATATCGACCTAGTGACCTACTTTCACATTTCTGTAGCTACAGTCTTCAAATTTGGACCACATGCATAGTTTTGTGCACTGAAAAAACTTTGACCTTGACGTTGACCTAGTGACCTACTTTCATATTTTTGAAGATACAGGCTTCAAATTTGGACCACATGCATAGTTCTGTGTTCCGAAATAAAATTTGACCTTGATTTTGACCTAGTGACCTACTTTCACATTTCTCGAGCTACTGCCTTCAGATTTGGACCACTTGCATAGTTTTGTGTACCGAAATGAACTTTGATCTCAAGATTGACCTAATGACCTACTTTCACATTTCTGTAGCTACAGGCTTCAAATTTAGACCACATTCACAGGATTGTTTACCGAAACAAACTTTGATCTTTACATTAACCTAGTGACCTACTTTCACATTTTTGAAGGTACAGGCTTTAAATTTGGACCACATGCATAGATTTGTGTTCTGAAGTGTAATTCGACCTTGATTTTGAGCTAGTGACCTTCTTTCACATTTCTCAAGCTACAGCCTTCAAATTTGGACCACATGCATAGTTTTGTGTACCGAAATAAACTTTGACCTTAAGATTGACCTAGTGACCTACTTTCAAATTTCTCAAACTACAGCCTTCAAATTTGATGCACCTGCATAGTTTTGTGTAAAAGGAACTTTGTCCTTGAAATTGATCTATTGACCTACTTTCACATTCCTCAAGCTACAGCTTTCGAATTTGGACCACATGCACAGTGTTGTTTACAGAAATGTAATTTGACCTTGAGCTAGTCAATAAGTCTTGAAATTTGGAGCACTCAAAAATGGCACATTGGTGGGCGCAAAGATCACTCTGTGATCTCTTGTTCAAATTGACACATTTCATATGGATGCATTACACATTGTCATTTTGTTGAAGAACAATATCTTGGCTGAATGAAAATCAGTTGAAAAGCGGGTGTCCCGTTTGATTGAATTCAAATAAATACATTGCGAAAGCAGCTTAAAAATGAGATTTAAAAATGTAATGGTTGTGTATGACATTACCTTCCATAACTATTTGTTTCTGGTTGGATTTAACGTCGCACCGACACAATTTAAGGCTCATAACTTAGAGTATATTACGAAGTTCTTCCTGACGAACACAATATCAAGTGCAAAACATAGAACTGTTACATGATTTCACCAAAAAAAAAAAAAGCATTGAATCAAAAGAAAATTGGGGGCATTCGTGGCCGAGTGGTTAAAGCCAATTACTTCAAATAGCTTATCCCTCATCAACGTTGGTTCGAGCTTCACTCGGGGTGTTGAATTCTTCATTTTGAGAAAGCCATTCAGCTGGCTGACGGAATGTGGGGGTGCTATCCCGGTGTCCGCTCATAATGAAATAATGCACGGAGGGAAACCTGGGGTCTTTTTCCACTGCCAAAGCCGGAAAGTCGCCATATAACCTATAATTGTGCCGGTGTGCCGTTAAACCCAACAAAATAAATATGTAAGTACTAAAGGAAACTGGTCTACAGAGCATTTCAAACAGAATAACCATAACCTATCATTTTGCAATTATCATTGTTTTCGCGTTATTTCCCTATTTTTTGAAAGATTCTTTTTAACGCCGTTCGTTTTCCTACAGTGTTTCTAGTAAGTTATGGTTGTAAGATAACCTAACAGATGTTTCACTACTGACTCATTCGTTCAGAACTGTCCCTTTTGAAATCAGATGTTGGAAGCGAATAGCTTCAATGTGTCATCTAACAAACTGTCACACAAAACATACACCTCGCCCACGGATCGAACTCGTGACCTCTCGAAACTTGAAACATTTCACCATACCTACACCTCAATTTTAAAAAAACTATAAATACAGGACCTTTACTGTTGATACCCCACTTAGTACATTCTATTCAAGCTTTATAATATTTCATAGGATTTCCGTCGGAAGAAAATAAAAACAAATGGCTTCCTATTTCAAATTATCTGTTCAACAGAAAACAAAATGTTTACTCAAGCTAACAAGAGTAAGGTTGGAAACAAACAAATTGTTTGAATATACATTATTGTCATAGGTGAATATAAATGCATAGGACAATAACAAAAATATAAGTAACCAGCTTATAAACTTCCAATTTCGATAATACGACATACATTACCTTATGTTACTGGTTAACAAACAATATAGATAATTAAGTCCGATGAAAGAACGGCCAACAAATATTTCGAATATTTCCTTTCCTTTTACGGAACAAATATGTAAGAATCTTTGATTGGTTGAAAACAACAAAGAGAAAGGAAAACATTTCTTTTTCTTTTTTTTTGGTCACCTTTTCGATGGAATATATATGTGGGAGTTCAACGGCCGACATTTTCATTCGTAGAGAATATTCAGCTGACTTTTTGTTGTCCTCCTGATCACACCCTATAAACGACTGTATTGCCCGACTTCCCCTTGCGAGTGATCAAAACAGTAAACTGACAGCTAAAAGTTGAAAAACAGCATTTTAAAGTGACTGATTTGCTTTGAAGGTATATATATTTACATTTTGTTGGAAGTTAAACATGTTTTGTTTCTGTATATCATGTGTTAGTCTGATGACAGGTAGAATTATTGTACATTGTCGGCGTCAAAAGTACTTATTTTCTTGCTTGAAGAATGACCTACATGTAAATCCCAGTTTCATGGATAAAGAAACAATACTAGTTTGGTAAAATAAATTCAAATCATTGATAAGTTCTCCAATAGGTTTATAACCGTAAATGTAAGAAGATTCGGTGTTATTTCCTGAATGTATGCACGCTTGCTTAATTACTGTATAAGTGATTGCGAGTTTGGTAAAAAGACTGTATTCCTGTTTGTGAGTGACTTCTTTATAAAATTTCGGCGTTTCCTATGCTCCTGTAGTATTTCTTCATATTTAGAACCCGCAAACAATGTTTGAAGGAGGGTGGTATAAAGCAGTCACCATGCGGTCTGTCTGTTTCGTCTATTTGCATATGTGTCTTCATATATTTGGTCGTGCAATTACTTCAATGCTATTGCACCTACCTCCCTCAAGGTTTACATACAAACATCGGCCATTAACTTATATAGTTAATGTCCATCTTATTATTTTCCTTTTTCTTTTTAAAGTGACACTTAAAGGTGAAACATGGTCTGTTTTTCGTGCCAGTGCCATAACTTCTTTATGCATTAAGGGATTTTGAAATAACTTGGCACAAATGTTCACCATCATGAGACCGTAATGCGACGATGTGTCGCATACAAGACTATATTTTCTAGAATTTCAAACCATTAAAACCAATATATAATCGCAACTGCAATTAATAAGATGTGAAAATATGAACAGTAAATGGGGTGATTTGTAGCGAAACGGCGCCAGATTGAATCCACTAATCCTTTGTGGATCGCTTTCTTGACAGCGTCGCACAGTAAACAGCCCTATTTTAGTTTTGTCTTTGTATTTGCCATACACACATGAACTTTAACCTGAAACTTGAGGAAAAAATGAGGGTTTATTACCTCCCCTGAGCAAGGTGAGCTTTTGTGATCACCCTGTGTCCGTCGTCCGTCGTTGTCAGTTTGACTGTTAACACTGAGACGTCACACTTTTGGTCCAATCTTAATGAAACATGGTCAGAATGTTACCCTTAATAGCATCTTGGACGAGTTCGATATTAGGTCATCTGAGCTAAAAAACTAGGTCACCAGGTCAAATCAAAGGAAAAGGTTGTTAACAGTCTAGAGAACACAATTTGGTCAAATTTGAATGTAACTTGGTCTGAATATTACCCTCAATAAAATCTTGGACCAGTTCGATATTGGGTCATCTGGGTTCAAAAACTAGGTCACCAGGTCAAATCAAAAGGAAAACCTAGTTAACACACTAGGGGCCACATTTATGACCATTTATTAATGAAACTTTTTTTTTTCAAAATGTGTTTTTGGTGATATTTAGGTCGAGTTAAAATCTGGGTCAGATGGGTCAAAAACTTGGTCACCAAGTCAAATCATAGGAAAAGCAAGTTAACAAACTAGAAGCCACATCTACGACCATATCGTAATGAAACTTAATATTAATCTTGATTATCTATAGGTGACTTTGAATCTGAGTCAAGTGGGGTCACAAATTAGGTCACCAGATAAAATCAAAGGAAAAGCCTGTTAACTCTCTATCGGCCATAACTATGGCAATATCTCTAATGCCTACCCACGACTACCCGCTGTGATTTGATAATCATTTCTCATACATTTATACTTACCAAATAACATACAGTTTTCGATATAAATGTCGGAATTTGCCTATCATACTGAAACAAAGGCGAGGTACAACTCACGCCATTTTTAAAACAACGGAAGTGGACTAAGCAAGGCCAAGCAATGAAAACGACCAAATCCACAAGGACAGATTCCCGGCGTGTGTGCGTTATCACTTTCAAATGTAAATTATTTCTAACATGAGAAATAGCGGTAAATCTTGACAGGTAGTATTGTAACGATAATATGTTTATTTTATTATTGAGGAAGGGGAAATCGGGTAGTTAAACCATTAGGCCATTGAACTTTTTTTTTTACTACTTTTGAATCCTGTTGACTGATTTACCATGAAGTAAACTCTGAATTACTAATAAGGACTTAATCGACTTTTTTTTTCTATTTATACGTCCATTCGCAGGATGCTTGCGGGTTAAATAGTTTTTTTTTGTAATCAGATGATCATTTTGTTGTAGACGGACAGACAGACGGGATCAACATATAGTCCTCTCCTGTCTCATCTCATCGATAATCTGAAATCGTAAGGTAACATTTTTTCGTGTGATTTCCATAGGGAATCGGCGGTTAATTTCTTGCAAGACATAGTAGGACCCTGTGTATACATTCAGTTTCTAATTCGTATTTTAGTATATGTGTGTAAAACCAACACTGAACACTTGCATGTAAACGACGCTGAAGCATTCAATTAATTATTTAATTAAGTAGGATAGCGAGTCGCAGACACTCCACCTCAGCCCAATGGATTAGTACAAGCATCGCATGGGGGTTTGACATTAAATGACATTATAAACATGACGACTGATCAAAAGAAACGATCTTGTATGCATTTTTTATTTCATTTACGCCTTTTAAGGACATAAATCGCCTATTGTTCACGCAAGATGGAATACAGTATCACTCGCAATTACGCATTCAGATTAGATATCAAAATTTGCAAGTCGGATTACAGTAAATATTTTTTCACCGACTAGGTAAAAATTAATTTCATTCAAAAACGTAACAGAAACGAAACATTTTATTTACATATATTTATGGTGTATGCATACTTATTACAGAAAACATCACGGATAATTGGATTACAAATCAATTTGGCGTGATATTCATCAGTTTCGTGACTTGGTCGAGTGAATCTTCATTCAATGAGTATGATCAGTCAACATTTTTTAAACATTACCTGTCAGTTTCATCTATTATATCACCATATACACATATTTATGTTAGACTTATCGTAAAACTTAAACACACATACAGTGTAAAGCCAAATAATGAATTTGAAGAGGATCCATACCTTTTGCGTGTCTGTTTATTGTTTTGATCTCTCGCAAGAGGAAGAGCGGGAATACAGTCGTTTATAGGGTGTGCCGATGTACGTGATTTTGTAAACTGTGTTATCTACATGGTTGTTTTGCTGACGGGTTTGTATGTATAGCCTGTGATTGATTTAATATAACCAAAATTAAGAAAGAAAGAAAAATTAAAAGAATATTAAGGTATTGGACCCCTAAATAGTAATGTTTAAAAATGGCATTTGCTTGGTATATTCTTAAAGTTGACCATGTTTCGCACTGTGTTGCAAATTTTTAACAACTTTTACTGTGTCGTTTTATTTTAAATTTGTAACTTTTGTATACTTTATAGTCTTTCCTCAAGTAAAGACAAATTTCAATATGATGGACACTATCTTAAACGTTTGCAGAGAATTCACTACAGCATAAATTTTGATAAATGAAACTTCAAACTATTGTTAAAAAGTTATAAAACACAAGATAAAACTGTAAATATCATTGCTTTCTAAGGTGCTTTAAGTTAACAGATTTAATGAGACAGAGTTCTAACTCCAACATTTCACAAATAAGGTCGAATGCTGTGGGTCTGTTTTGAATTTTGCTCACTTCATTAACAATAACCTTGGGGAAGAAGTAAAACCTACCACTGCATTTCTTCCACAATATGTAATCTAAAGAATGAATGCAACATAGAGAACTTTTACCGCATGTAACTCAGTATTTTTAAGGACTATGATTTTTTGAAATTATGACTTAGGTGGGTGGGGTACAAGATATTATTTCTGACGAATGTCGAAGTTACTGTAAAAGAAACTTAATTTCAATGTGACAATACATTAAACCCATGCAGTGCTAAACTCTTACTTTAATTAAAAAGTAAAGTGGGAAAAGTTATCAGTATATTCGTGTCACAATTTTCGGTGCAAATCTTCTATGTCATCAAGCAAAAATGCGTAAAACTACAACATACATAATAAAGCTGAACTATCCGTGTAAATGAGCTGAGTGCTATTTTTCTATTTCCAATTATTACATTTCTGAAACACACATTAGAATTTACAGGTGTCGGCAAAATTTTTCATTTTTTTTGCACAAGCCTTTACACATTAAACAAGTCCGGGATATAGGTATGATGTGCAAGAAGGGCCTGACCGCTTTCATAGTGCGCATTTGCTCAGATAAATATACATCACTTTATCATAAGTCCGCAAAGTGCAACAAAAGAAATAGCAGTATTAATTTTGTAATAATGTTATTTATTTACAAGCGTATGTCTGACAGATGACATTGAGAATTCTAACTGACCTTAAAGAAAGCTGCATTTTTAAGTACCTGATATTTTCCACTTTGGTTTAAAGCATTTACACAATTGATAATTACTGACTACAGAAGGAATGTCATGTTAATAAAGACACTACAACCTACTAAACTTCAACCGTAGGTAGAGCGTTTGTCTGCGGATCGCGGGGTGGTGAGTTTGATCTTCGGGCGGGGAGTATACGCATATATGTATTTTATAATGTTCTCCGTGACTATTTGATGAACGACATTGCGTCTGAAATCATTAGTCCCCATCTCTGATTCATGTGGGGAAGTTGGCAGTGACTTGCGGAGGAAAGATTTTTTACTGGTACAAAATCAATTAACACTGTCCGCCGTTACATGACTAAATTCTGTTGAAAAACGGCGACAAACCCAAAAACAAACTAAACTTCAAAGTTTAAGTTTAAAATTATATTAAACACTTTTGCTTTAATTAAAGGTGAAAAAAAAACACTAGAAATCTATGATAAAATTCAAACAGATCGTTTCGGAGAGCAAACTTATCGTATGTATCATTATCATGGATAATTCTGCACTGTGAATACATACTTTTTAACTGAACATTTCATTCCACAAGCACATATACATATACACGTATAAATAGGGGTGTGGGGATGGACTGGGGTGTTTGTCATGGGATTCGTTCCGAAATACTGTTTCGTGAGCCGCAAGCTACTTAAATGAATAGTTACCGAATCCGTTCTGCATGACGCCTGACATAGTGGAAGGAGTTTGGAGGTAATTGACAAGCACAATAAAGGTATCTCATAAGCCAAATTTGCCGGTCCTTATAATAAGGCTGACACTATAATAAACAATACCTTTACCTTTTATACACTAGGAAATACTTGTTTTACATGAACGATCAAAGCATTAACCCCTTGTGAAAATATAATGCATGCGGAGTTCACGGTTGCTGTATAACTGTAATATTATATTTTGACGTTAAACTAAAACAAATACCCTTTTGCATATTCATTTATATAAAAATATAAGCAAACAAACAAGGTCGGGGACAATGTGTATCTATTTTATTTTGTTGGCTTTAGAATAACATCGAAACGACACAAGAAAGTTTTCCCCTAGGTTTTGTTGGTGGGTACCGAGCCTGACTTTTTTCGGGCTCAGGCGAGTAACTGAGTAGAGACACCAGACTCCGATAAATCGGTTTGTTGGTTTCCATACGTGAAGAATTTGATATCTCAAGTGAGGTTTCGATCCCACCTCGGTTGCAAGAAATTTTAGGTCAGTGACCTTGGTCATTCGATCATGGATGCACCTATAAAAGTAACTTTTGAAATATTTACCATTATGAAATTCTCACGCTCATTTTCATACCCTGCGAATCCTTCAGGTGCGTCGATACCTTATTCGTCAAAATGACATTCCTTCCGCTTTTGATAAAACTTGGTTCAACTATAGCGCCATGGTTACTTTTTTTTATTTTTCAGTCGCCTTGGCAACAATACGTTATCACTGTTGACGTCACGAACGTCGCAACGTAGGGCGCTAAAATGCCCAAAAATCCGCAGTAATAGGTCTTCTAAAATATCTAATTTAGATTTAAAATAAGCGAAACTTCACAATATGATACTTTATCTAATTCACATATGGATTAGTTAGATTTTAAGTGGTATCGCACCACATTACAACGGACATTTATAATTTTATTGAGCAACCCATTTCCTTCTGATATAAAATTTTGACAAAAAATAGGCAAATATACGCAAAAATGACATCTTTAAAAAACTACAATCCCATTAAAAATCTGATTTTCAGTACAAGTAATCAATTTGCCAATGGAAAAAAAGGAACTTAACGTTTTCAATTTTCGATTTTTAGACGTAAAACGCAACGCTTTGGACGCATACATTATATCTTAGGTCCATTTCAACTGTATTCATGAACCAACAACTTTAGGAAATTATTATGAATCAGTCTTTCTAATATTGACTCACTACCAATTATCTAGGTTTCACGCAAGGACACTTTCCTTCCTTTACAACTACAAGTCGCTACTTAACTGACCGCGATACACGGAACGTACTTTTGACATCACTAATCTAAGAAATATGATATTTCCTTTTAATTCTGTTTATTTAATATTTCGTGTTGTTTTTTTTTGGTCTCGTTCTCGCTGAATTTGCAGTCAGCGTCCTTAATCGCCGAAAGTATGCCAACTAACATTCACTGACGTAATAGAATCGTGTCACCGATTATGTACTACATCTCGCACTTGTGTTGAAGTCAATAAAGTTCGTGAAGACCGACTGATACATTTTTCCCGCCCTTCATTCGCACGTGTATACTGTCTGGCACGTTGCGCGTATGAATATTTTATTAATGGCTGTTTCGCACACGCACCAAAAACTGAACCGGCGAAAAAGAAATTGAATGTACCTGAATGACATCGAGGCAGGCCGAAACGAAAACAATCCATGAATTGAGTATTTTTTCTTGCATGTAGATCACTTTTCTCTAATATTAGTCGAATTTTACCATGCTGCACGACTACGTAAAACAGGTGTACAGATTCATCGTGCAATTCCACACAAAATCGTATGTTGATAAATCAATGCTACCGATTTCATTATCCAATGCCGACGGAATGGTTATGTCGTCATCATCAATATTAAAGGCATATCTGCCTCAGGTATTTTGATATATTTGTGAAGCCGATTCGGAAACCTTTTCTTTTCACATCAAAATGTGTAAATCTCTAAGAAAACCAACAGTATAATATTCCCAGCAGTCATTCTCGTTTATTATGTGAAGTCACTACTGTTGCATACAGTTATATTTACTGCAGTGTTACTCAAATGTTTTCTCTTCTAATACGTGGCTTAACATGTATTTGAACTATATTTTTTCAATTAAATCGGTAATGCATCACTGCAAAGTTATACTGTAAAAATCGCGAACATGTTTCTTTAAAATAGCTGCATGTGTATCTGATTTGCAATGTGAACTTATCTTCTGTTAGTTTCCAATCATACTTTGCCCCCAGATTAATGTAAATAATACACAGACCTATCATAAGTAAGTGCATTTTTGACAAAGCCAGCATCGTAAAAAGAAAACTTTTTAAAAACCTATATTACGTTGAAGTAAAAAACAAAAATGTGACAGGCGAAATATTTCACACCTTTTTCTAAATATAACCAGTCTTAAATTATTTCCATTATAGGCTAAACAGTATGTAGACAAAAAATCACAAGTTACTTTCACGTTTCGCCATTTAAATGCACTGGCCTCCAAATTTTCGCTTGAAGTTAAGTCATGATTTGACCATTAGGACACGGTTTTTTGTTTCTAATCTGTCTTAAACTACCAAATCAAGAGAGTAGTTTTAAAACCTTAAGAAATATAGCAATAATTTCTGATATCTATTGTTTCTATTTTTTTGTCGTTGTACGATCTAGAGGTCAATGCCTTTAAAATAAGTTTACTAAAACATGTATTGCCTGAAATCATTATTTTAAAACGGATGACTGAATCTCCATAAATCTTGTTAAAATAAATCACAAGTCTTGTCGGCGTCAGGGTTTGAAGGCATGATACATGTATGTTTTAATGACTCAGCATAAATTCTTCCGATACATGTACCATATTTCAGTAGACATTGTGCTAGATTACTATATACATATACACTGTTCGGAAGATTTTCCTAATGTTTGGATGAACACACCTACAGATGTAAACGTCAAGATGGAAACGTAATGAAAATTCGGCTTGAATATGCGTAAATGTCGGGTTTTCTTGACATATAGGGAAGCAGACGTTTCTTCTTTGTATTTTGGCGGGAAAACAGCATGTGCCTTCCATGTTGTTCCTTCGGTAATGACCGAATGCTTATAGAAACGTATTGGCATTATATGTCTGCCTTACTGTGTTGAAGCATTCATGTTATTGAAAACAAAATGCTCTACAACCAAATGAAAATGCGTGCTTAAAGAGTTTGAATTTATATCGTGTCTGTTCGTCCGTTACAGCCTCTTCTGATTTTTATTTATTTATTTTTGTTCGAGTATTTAATACTATATTCATGATTTCAAAAATAAGAAAATATGTTAACGTTTAAACACTAACAGATATGTAATGACTATTGTTTCATTTGTTCTGGTGACTCACTTCTTGAAATGCTGGGTCGGAAGCTGTAAACGAACATGTTTTACGAGTGAGCTTATGATAAATCAGGTGGGTGTGGTTTAGACATGTTTCCATTCTAACGGCAAATTTTCGAATCGGAATGAAGCAATTTGGTGACTCTTAGACGTGTTTGAGATGTAGAAAGAGAAAATGGGAAATTCCACAGACATTGGGTATCACAATAGACCATTATTTTTTTTTTCAAAAAGTGCCGACCCTCCCATACAATTAATTCTGGAATTGTCCTTATAACATTCACTTACTTTTATCAACTACGCACGATAGATATCAAAGTTTACAAATAATTTACCCTTAGTTATATTTGCTTATTATGTATTCTCCTCATAGAACGAAGAACAAACACGTGTATAGATATCAAATTGCTATGGCGCTTTACGTACATGGCATCTAACGTCAAACCGTTGAGTTGTACGTCCAAAAATCGGAAGGACAGTTTCTCTTCAACACAATATTGTGAAAAACTGAAAACGTAAAGTTCCCTTTTTTATTTGACATTTCATTTGCAAATTGATCTCGTGTGCTTAAATTCAGACCTTTAATGGGTCTGTAGTTTTTAAAGATGTCATTTTAGCGTATATTTGCCGATTTTATGTCAAAATTTGATATCTGAAGGAACATGGTTTACATTATCAAATGATTAATGTCCGTTGAAATATGGTGCGATACCACTTACAAACACGCTAGTCCTAATATAAATTAATAAAGTTTCAAAATGTAAAGTTTCGCTGATTTTAAATCATAATTAGGTATTTTAGAGGACTCAAAACGGCAGTATTTTGACATTTTGGCGCCCTTAGTTGTCACGTTCGTGACGTCATCATTGATAACGTATTATTGCCAAGACGACGCAAAAAAAAGGAACGATAGCGCTATAATTGGACCAAGTTTCATCAAAATCGGAAGAAATATCATATTTGACAAACAAGGTATCGACCCGCCTTAAATACTAAATTAAATTTCTTTAACATATATGTTACTCTCAATGATATTTATCGTAAGAAAGTACAAATGGTTTGCCGGATACACCATACTTTTAATTACAGAGGCTTACACACCATGACGTGGGTCGGAAAGCACGAAATTTACGTTCTTGAACCTACTAATAAACTTTGATAATGTGACAGTTGACCTCAATATAATCAACACTGTTTATTTTCCAGTACAGGTAAATCCAATATATGTTGCACAACAGATCTATGAAGGATTATCTTTGAACACCCCTGGACTTATTGGACTCAACTGCCACATTATCAAAGTTTATTAGTATGTGTGAATCGCCATGTTTGAAATGTAAACAAAGGAATAAAAGTACATGTTTTCATGTTCGTGGTAAAGATCGACTTGTGGTTGTCAATGTTCCCGATACGGAATATGTATATAAATGTATAAACACGAGCCTTTTAATCTTATAAGACTTACAAAACATAGTAAGCGATTGTTTATTTATTGCATTTATGTTCTTGTAACATTTGACACTGATTTAGAAGACATGCCGGGTTTGTGGCACATAATTTTATCTTGTTGGGCTTGAAAAAGATAGGTTCAAAATTTAAACTAAAAGTTATATTCCATAAATTCTTTATTATTTCTGTGCATACAATACGGTTGTTTAAAGGTTAGAATATCAGAAAATTACGAGAAATGAAATAAATCTTTGAAAAAGTCCCGATGTTTCATCATTTGTTTGGTTGGCGCATGATTACAAATTTAGTAGGCCGTGAGGTCCATGAAACCGTGTTAAGTGATAATTTTAATGACACCTTAGTTTTATTTTGTAATTGTGAGTGATCGTTAAGTGATCAGAAAGAACGGACAGTGGGATTTTATAAAACGTGATGCTATATTTAGATTAGAAAGTGAATCCTTCTCTACAATAAGGATACCTAAGGTGAAATACTCCCTTTATTTCGTTCACTGAAGGAAACATGGCGGACATATTTTTTGTAGAAATGCGGTGCATTTGTGATTTGTGTAACACAGTTTAACGACAAGTTCTTACAAAACTAACGCTTAGCTCATTTACACTGACATTTCCTTGATTGATAAATAAACACTTTGTATATATAGACAGACTTACGGTACCAAATACTTGTACCGAAATTTTATATTCATTTTCTTCTAGTGCACTGCTTTTGAGTGACATTTATACTGTATGAATAACTCGGAGATACATTTTTTATTGTTATTAATTCTTTTTGATCCCCGTGCATTTCTCGCGCTGTTACGACAATTTCAGTTTTACATAGGTATTTTGCATTGTCAAAATAGCATAGGCTTAAAAGATGTTTAACTCTGTCCCTCCTGATTCAGAGGTAAATTCACTTTGAACAGCAAGAAATCGCTTATAAAATGAAAATTTTCCACTTTTGTTCAATACATCCATAATACGTCTTGAAAGAAATAAAAAGTTACTAGAAAAAAAGAAAATGTGAAAATATTCAGTCCCAGTGGGACTTGAATCTACGCATCTCTGAAAATTGCAGTAGGTTTATGGTACATTTTGTAGCAATTGAATACTCTTCAAAAAGGAGGTTCTCTATTACGGGTCCAATACCTTAATAAAATATCTGTTACCATGGTAACTGCTTATGCAGAAGTGACACGACACTCTGTCGAGTGACCAAAAGCTCAGTTTATCTCTGCCGCCAAACAATTCTTTTACGTCTGCATGTTATTTTCTTCAAAGCTGAAGGAATACAATACTATATAACGATTGTTTTTCTTCTAAGCACTACAATGTTAGCGTGTGATTTTCAGCATTCATTCGCGTATCACAGTAAAAGAGCCTAATTACACTCTAAATTTGTTAGACGAGTTTTTAATACCGTTGATAACACGGAAAGATATGTCCTTCATGCACGAATATTCTCAGACACAGAACATCACAATAGATACAAAATATAAAGTACAGATCATCAAATGAAAAACCATCCAACAAAATAAATCTTTATTGTAATTAAAAATAGCGGTCATATTTGTAACAGATATGTCGAAACATCAGAACACATGTTCTTTTTATTGTTGGAAGTATTTGCATTCACCATTTCTGGAATAAACATGAAACATTGTTTGCCAAGCAAAACCTGAAACTAAACTAAATGTGATGTATTTTGTTTTAGCAAAGTAAGAAGAACGTTAAGCGAAAATGTATGATAAATTTTGTAATATTAATCTCCTTATATATATTTCAAGTCAACAAAAGAAAACTGTCCATCAGTTTGATAGTTTTATATAATTCCTAAAGATTGAATTAAACTGGAAAATAAATTATATTTTTTATATTTGTTTTATTATACCGAAAAATAGAAATATTTTAATCTTGCACACATGACAAATTTAACCAATTAAAAACGCTCTATATGATACGTGCACATTGAAAATATCAATCATGGAAATCTCCAGGCATCTCGGGCAGTGAACAGTATTTTGCTAAAATAGACCAATAAATATAAAGACAGTATTTTCATGGAAGTAGTAAGAATATTTGCTGAATAGGAGTAAATAAAATTCAATATGATTAATCTTCACTTAAGAAGCATAACAAGCAGCCTGATTTCTATATGTTTAAATATTTTGATTTTTGGTATGATAAATTTTTATTATTACTTTTTCTATAAAATGTGTTGAAATAAGGTAATTTAGTCATGTTGTGAACCATGTTATAAAAACTGTTTAGATAATTATGCCCCCATCCCTTCGAAGAAGGAGGGGTATATTGTTTTGCAGATGTCCGTCGGTCTGTTGCTATGTCTGTCTTTCTGTAGACCAATCCTTTTACGGATGATTACACTTCGTTATATGATCATAAATGTTGATTGGATGGATGTTTATAATCAGCAGATGACCTATCTTTATTTTGAGATCGGTATGTCCCATATAAAGGTCACATGTGGAGTGGGGTCATTTCTTGTTCCATGAGCTCTTGTTCGAAAATAATCTTTATGTCTTAAGATCCCTTTAACTATATTAATATGAAGATTGTCGTTATACTTTAAGATATGTTGACTAGCAAGATTTTTCAAGTTTAAACTATATCATATCTTCTTTTTACAATTTAGAGCAAAAAGACATCAACGTGAACTCATTTCATCACTGTACGTTGTATGAAAGGAACTAAACAGAAGTTTAATATTTTTATATTGTTTTATTGTTACAAAGTAACAGGTTAGAACCATATGACTATATAAATTATATCTATATTCATATAAAAAACTTTCACCTTGAAGTTGTGACAGTAACGCGTGGATATTATTTCTTTATTTTTTTGTACGATAAACTAATAACATATAATGGACATTTTTGTTTAAAGTAGACTCGTATTGTAACATTGGGGAAATAATTTGAGTCTCGGCACCAATTCTTCTCATGGTAACAAATTTACTGTTCCTTTCTATGCTGTTATATCTTGCTTTAGTTTTAGATAAGTTTTACATTTTCCCACTTGCTAAGTGTTAATCCAGCAGTCTGTTGCGATAAGAGTACCAGCAACATCGTCATTCAAATCTGCGTTTTACAGTGTACACCGGTTTTTGTATCAGTGCCGACATGACTTATCTCCATTTGTAATAGAGTGACTACTGAACCAGTGACGACATAACTGATGTCGGTCTCTAACAGTACAATACGATAACTGCACCAGTGACGACATGACTTATACCTTTCTTTCACAGTGTAATTGCAATAACAGTAACATTAAAGGTATAACTTCACCCTTTGATACTGTACTTGAAACGAATGACTCATGTCTGTTTGTAACAGTGTATTGTGATTACTGTACTAGTGACGACATGACCTAGATTTCAAACATTTCTATGTATTAAACCAGTCGTAGTCCTAGAATGAATAGATGCTTAAAATTATTTTAGATATAACATACATTTTAGCAACTTGAAAAATGTTATGATCAGTGATCCAGCAGAACCCATGTAATCAAAATAGCAAAATATTAGTTAGAATTGTACATTGTACGCATTTTGAGTTTTTCGTTTAAGAGAGAGAATTTTCTTGCAATTAGTTTTATTAGAATGATATTATTCTTGTCTCAGGGGCATTTTTTGTAATTCCTGATTAACTGCTGTCAATATTTATCAATTTTAAGATTTGTTAAAAGCATATTCTAACTGCACAAGAAAGAATGATAGATTGATGGCAGAGCATTCGTGCATACACAAAAATACTTACCTTAGAGCAAATGAAACAGATGTTAAGCTTAATTATGTCTGGAGCAAGCGTTCTATGTGACATTCTGCCTAGTATGATCCAACTGCGCTTTTTTGTGGTGTATAATATTTAAAGCGTTTTTTCCTGACTTAGATATTCACACAGAATAAGATAAAAGTATTTTAGGTAATATAACTGTAACGTGCGAAATGACTGATTTCACACACGCAGTGTATGTCTAAGTAATGTTCCACTATCGTGTGTGTAACGTATTTATACTACCAAGCAGATTGATGGCTTAAAGAAATGTTCATAATATCGTGCTGATTTGGCACCTTACTTACGAGGTATGGAAAATACTAAAGGATTTAGTTGGAAAACCCAGTAAGAAGAGAATGCTTTAAAAACGGCTGATAAAACACATTATTTACTTGAATGTCATAGCTACATTTTGTAAACATAAGTTACGTGCTGCAAGTGTTGAGAACTTTGTGATATTCTCACACATAATTGATGCTGCTTGTTACTGTTACTGTAAAAGCTTTTTAATGTATGCAAAATGATACAAAATAGATTTGATGTTTATAAGGTACGAGCATGTAACATGAAATGATAGAACAACTTAAGATATATTTAAAAACAACTTTCTAACACGGTATCGCGTAAATGCGCAGCCAGATTGCGCAATGAAACTCAAAATAATGACACAAGTTACACATAAAAATCATCGTAATGTATGGTTATAAACTAAGTTATAAGTCATTTCATTGTAATGTCAATTTTGAAGGTAAATGCTGAAGAGTCTTTTCTCATTTCTATACACGGTATGTGATATATTAAAAATAACATTATATTTGAATTTCAGCCTAGATAGTGCATACGGATTTCTTTTAATTAGACTAAACCTTTTTTCTGATGTCACATAATAATCATGTATTTGACAATTATGTTTTTTGCATAGAGATACTTTCTTCCCGCAATGATTCAGGTATAAATGGGGATTAAACATTTATCATTGACTTGATAGGAACGACTATCTACAAGAGCAGCTACATGAGAATTAAATAATAAGCTTCAGAAAATCTTAAGTGATATGCTTCAAAACGACCAAAATCTATGAAGACTTAAGAATTATATCCAGTCTTAAATATTGCATAACAGCAACTGGACCTTTCTCACGTAAACTGACTTCATAAACGGAATGCGTACTTCGGAAATACTTTAGAAGTTTTCTCAAAACATATTTGAGCTAAAACTTTATTTAAAGTCGAACAACTTCTTTGTTTTGTTTCGACAATTTATTTTTATATTCTGCCTACCTAAAGCAATGAAATTTATTTTATAGATATGATGATAACAACTATAACTAAAGGTTTATTTCAGACTGTTTTTCTTGTCCTTATAAGCGATAGGAATTTTAATTGAATCTTCGTTGCTAGTGTCACTGTCTACTCCGAGTTCCCTGATTTTCTCTGACTTGTTCTGACAGGGATCGTCAGTTTCGTCTCCTCCTATGTGCCGGTCGATTTTGCTGACCACCTGCATCATTTTGCAAAGCATGTACTGGTCGCTGAGGCTGAGCTGTTTTGGCATCGTTATGTACAGCGGGAGCGTTTTGCGAAGGTTGTGGCTGTACTCCATGCAAAGGGCGCAGAGCTTTACCAACGTCCTCAACATTTACTGGTGGATTTTCATCATCATCATCATTACTTTCGGAGCCGCTAACTTGTTGCATGAGCACTTCACGTTGATCGACTGGTTGTTGGTTGTTATTACTGGGAGGATGTTGTACCAGTCTACGTTGTAAATCTCGTACATGTCGCACGTGCGTTCTGAAGCGAAAATGAATTCATATTTTATCAAAAGAAAATTCTTCTTCCATCGAATGAAATAAATCGTTCAAAGGTGTCATAATAATATACTAATATTTCATAAAAAGCACGTGGCTTACATTAGGAAATATATGTAGGGTATTGTCACTTAGGCAGTGCCTTTGAGTTTGACCCTACATTTTGCCAAAAGGTACATTCAAGAACGACATAGAATTATTACATTTGGCAATACTTGTGTTACTCAAGACCGCATCATATTTATAATATGATAACGAAACTACTGACTTGTACAGACGGTCATTTACTTTATGCTACGTTACTGTTTGTGGTAAAAGCTTTGCATTTCCTTAATGTTGTGATTTTGATAGCATGTAGTATCTAGACAGAAATAGTGAAATGCTAGGACTTAACATTAAAACGATAAAATACATATAGAAAAGAACCGTGCATTTTCGTTCTCATTGAGACACAAAAATTAAACAAGGTTTATCAAATCTCACCTAATATCAGCATCTTCTATTGTCTCAAGGATGCAGTGAAGAAGACGACCAAACTTGTTTGATACTCTGTCCTTCAACTGCTTCATTGTAGCCAACCTATAAAGCATCCGATGGGCATTAGACAGTTGTTCTATAATTATTTGCATTGATGCCATTGATAACATTCGTCCAACTACTCGGATGAAGCTCATATGCCCTCAGAATTAATCATTGTATTTTCTGCGACGACGAAAGGCTCCTCAAACAGTGAAAAACGACGTTACGTATACAGTTTAAGGGTATTGTTCTTCATGCAATTAAAGTATACTTGAATGACTTGCAGGAATCAAAATCACATAATTATATAGAATATATTCTAGTTTGATATGCAGGACTTTTGATTTTTGTACAAAAGATTAGGCAAAATTTATGACGTTAGATGTTACAATATAACTTAATAATCAAGAAATGGATATTAAAGCCGCAAAATACACAACTAGTTATTCTAACGGTGCTAAGAAATTGACCTGAACGATGACTATTTCTTAACTCTATGCATCAGGCCTTTTACTGCATAGCTTATTACAAAGGCCATCATAGTTTTACATGAAAAGACATTCTTTTGCATCATATACATAGCACAAGGGTCAAATACACTGAATAAGAAAACCCTCGTAGCATATGCGCATGTCCATTGAGGTACCTGAATGTCATACATAGCGTGTTTTGAAGGAAGATACACAAATGTATATCAAAGAGGTAAAATTGGTTAAATATCTTATGTTTTTATATATATGAACATATACATCCCTTTTTAACGTTTTCATCCTCCATCTTTAAACAATAACAATGTCTTTCTATCAATGTTACTACTATGCAGTAAATATGTATAATCTGCACGAAATTCACGCACGTTAAACAGGTGCATGGACCCAGATAAAACTACAGGGATTGAAAACGTAGGTATAGTCTTCCGTCAAATTACAGAACAGAGACTGCTGAGACACCAGAATGTTTAACGGGTTTAATTACCATCCTAAACAAACTAATTGATAGAAATCACAAGTGGTCTCGAGTTAACGGAGTTCTGTAACAGTTTTTCATGATATGGATGTGTTACCCAGCCTTTGCAACACTGGCTAGCTTGTTCAATGTCAGCACCGCATACGTTCATATTGAAATTCGTACCCTGCTAACATTTTTACCAAGGCTTAGACATTATATTACGTTGCCTACTATGAATGAGTGGCTTAGAAAACGTGGCGATCTGGCCAAATTGTATCCAGCTGTTGGTGCGTTTTATGGCACATCACACGGAATTCTACGCCCTATGAAAAGTTTCATTCTGGATACAGGCATTTCCATGCCATACATACATAAACTGTTATAGAGACAGGCGGTAATGTTTGTCACCTCTAGTCGGGATTACCAGGCGAGCTCAATGATGCACAGCATTTTAACCTTATGAGAGAAATCAGTGGTGACCATCAACTGTTTCCAGATACATGTGTTTTACTTGGGGATAAAATTCACCCTAACCAACACCCTCTCATTACGCCTTATTCTACACAACAAATAAACAGACGTGACGCCAGAGAATGACCTAAGTGTCGCAAGATAAACAGAAGATTCCAAAGTTATAGAATCTTGGTTGAACATGTTATAGGAGAGATTAAGAAATACAAGTCAGTTAGCTCAATTTGGCCTCATTCTGGATATTCACTTCCTCAAGTTATGAAAATATGTGCTTGTTTGGTGAGAAGCCGGCAAATGCACACTGGCCATAGTTTTCGCAGAAGCGGTGGTTGAAACTCCGCGGCGATGGAGGATTCGTCGCAGAAGCGGTGGATAAATATGGCTAGACAACTGACTATATTTACGCTCTCATCGGTACTGTTTGTGGGCAGCGAAGCGTGACCACAGATTTACCATACCACAAATTTACAGTCAAAATGCTTATCCGAAACAGAAGAACAAGCAGTTCCATGTCCTCCATAAATTTTACGATATTCAAGTCTGTTTAACTTTCAGAAAGCTTCTGAGATTCAACTTTATCCAAAATGCACTGCTTAAGTATAAATTTGCCGTAATCTATATTTGATAACAAAAACAACGCGTATGAAAATGAGCATGCTTGCTTTGATCACATGACCAAAACAATTCTTCATCACGTGACCAAAATAAACTATAAATAATCTACGAAAATATAGTAAAAGGAAAAATCTAACTAGCACGGCGTGTGTTCTATTTTCGCATAAAATTGCATCCAAGCTTCCGTTGAACTTTGTAGCATAGAAATGGGTTTATGGAAAGATATATTGCATGAAATCAACAGAAGAGGTGTTACCTTATTTATTTTTCATAGAGAAAGATACGATCATTTCATAATATTTACGTAGATAATTTTTATTTGCACGACTTAGGAAAATAATTGCAGCTGTAACGGAGAGGGCGAAAAATTCGTACCTGTTTCCCGAAAATACGATCGTATGCACAGCTGGTGTTTGTGATTGACATATCATTAAAGTGTTAAAGTTCGCCTTTTTAATCGCCGGTAGATTTGCGGTGTTTTCGTCCCCAAATATTCACATTCTGGCGTACGATTTCTTCTCGGATAATTATACAATAGCGGGACTTGGAAGACTGCAATAAAATAATTTGAGCTCATTCAAACAAAGATGGAAAAATTCCAGTTTTTAATATTTGAATTTGAACAATAAAATTCGTAAAACGATTCTCTGGATGCATAGAAGAATAATAGCAGCTAGACTTGGTTTGAGTGAGTCTGCTCAGAGGTAATGAAATGTGCCCCTAGCGCCAGCTTAATTAAGTAGAACTTTGTCACACATATGTCGAGTGGACTCCATGATCTCAAAGGACCAGAAAATATAACAACACTAAAACATGCATATTGGCATGATTATGAGGCATATTATATTAATCTACTGCTGAAAATTGACTGAATGCAACCCGAAGATCATGATGTGTGCTGATATTGGAGATAGTAGTAGTTGGCTAGGTTGTTTTAAAATTGAATGAAACATTTAATTCATTGTAAATATTCTATTATCGTTGTTTTTATTTTAAGAACTATTCTGAAGTGTCTTTCATCCATGTAATTTATGTTTAATATAGTCATAGCCTGCTTTTACCAAGATGAGATCTCATTTGGAAAAACAAAATCACCTGTCAATATCACAGGGGCCTGAACATAGAACCCCCGTTTCTGATCAATAACTTGAAGACCATTTGACCCAGATTGTTGAAACTTCATATGATGATTGGACATGTAGATGACCCCTATTGATTTTTGAATCACATGATCAAAAGTTAAGGTCATATGAAAACAGTTTCCAACTAATAACTTTAGAATCATTTGAGACAGAACATTCAATTACGATGATAGGAATTACAAAGTCGCTAACTCTTAATGTTCTGGGGTCACTTGACTTAAGGGAAATGTCACAGAGGCATGAAGATGGAAAAACTCTTTCTGGATTACTGACTTGAGAATCACTTGACCCAGAATGTTGAAACTTATAGGATGATTGGACATGCAGAGTAGGTGACCCCTGTAGATTTTGGACTCACTCGATCAAAGATCAAGGTCACAGGGGCCTGAACATGGAACACGGTTTACTTGAGAACCATTTGACCCAGAATTTTGTAACTTCATAGTGTGATTGGACATGCCAAGTAGATGATCTCTATTGCAGCCAAACATAAGTGTCTCTTTGTCTTTCGCTCCTATCCTCTATTGACTTCTTGCCTAGTACGACAATGCATTGGGGGACTAGGGAGACATGGGCATCTTCTAACTTGAAATTTAATTGTCCTCAATCGAAGGAGGAGGGGTATATTGTAAATATTAATGTTCGATGATGGATGTTGGTCGGTCTGTAGACAAATCAGTTTCCGGATGATAACTGGAGAACGCTTGGGCCTAGGATCATGAGATCGGGAGATTTGTCATAACCAGCAAATGACACCAATTCGTTTTCAGTTCAGTAGGTCAAAGGTCAATATCACATTGACAATAGACCTTTTTGCCAGAAAACTAGATTATGCTTTGGTATAAGATTACATTTGATACGGAGGTCATTTAAGACTGGTAAATGACCCATAATTATTGATTTAAGATCAATACGTTAATTGTCCAGTACACAGTGACCAAATAATTTCTGTTCCTTGTCAGTTAAGTCATGCAAGTGTTCTACAAGCTCTTTTATAACTAGAAT
>NW_026459967.1:0-72524 GCF_021730395.1 Mercenaria mercenaria | reverse complement strand
CGTACGATAAATGCTACTTGAAATAACTGTTGTCTGGCCATAATTAGTTAATGAACGAAATGTAAATCATCAGATAATTAAATTTAGTGGACAAGATGTTTTGGTTCCTCACACCGTTTTGGTCTCGAATGTTAGATAACTGTTATTTATGAATTGATATTTATCAAAGAAGCGGCTATTAAGTAACAATGAAATGGTCATTAATGAACCATACCTCTAACGAAATGAAAACAAAACATCCAACTCCATTTCCTCCGACCAGGTGAAGTCAGGCAAACCTGTTGGAAGGATCGTGTTATATTTGGGCTTTGTACTTTAAATCTATCTATCAATCTATCTATTGACTCTGCTTAGCTCCCCTTTTGTGTATTACTAGCAGCTATATATGTTGTACCCAGTCTAGCGATATTGCTCGATTTAGTGATTCCTAAGATGCATGCGTAATCTAAAGATTGCGCACATCAGGATTGACCTGAAGACCGATATTCGCCAGTTTTCAACATATGCATGTCTATGAACACTATAATTTTCTTTATCTCTGTCATAGACAATTTCAGAAAAGTAACTTGTTGAATTCAGAGTACATACATTTTTAACTCTGTTTCTCTTGACAATTTCTTTTTATCGGTATAATTTTGTGTGCATTATGAAAGTTTGGGAAACGGGCTTTTTTACATTTTGCGAAGAGACTTAAGCTACAGTCACACATACGGATATGTCCGTGCGTTGAGGTACGGTGCGGATAGGATTAGTCTGTGGGTGTATATCTACGGAGCAGTACGTCTTAGAACGGGAAAAATGGTGAGAAACAGGAAACAAACAAACCAATACAGGACGCGAATAAGTACGGATAGGTACGAGGTACTACGTTGAATTACGTTTTACTGCGCCTTCCAATTTGCCCAGCGCACGGACGGGTCTGCGGTAAACTACGTTGAACTATGCTTAAGTACGAGCAGCCTCGGATAACTACGTTCAGCTACGGCGAGGTACGTAACAGCACGGATAACTACGTTTAAGTACGTTTAACTACGGATGAATAAGTTTCAGCCAAGTTGGACTAAAGTCACGCTCAGATGGCTACGGTTCGCTCAAACTTTTGTGCATGTTCAAAAGTTGGAGAAACTTGCAAGTTTGGAATAAGTTTTGAATACGTTTTGTCCACGTTTTGGTACGGATTAATACGAATGACTACTCTGAGGTACGGCTCAGGTACGGATCGATACGGATTACTACGTTTCTGTCCGTAGCTAGACGTAGCTATCCGCGCCGTATGTGTGACTGGGGTATTATATAGAAACACCATGCACTTCAGAACAATTCATGCGCAGCTGTTGTGAATAAGGATGGAGTTAATCCTTAAGAAGGACACGCTCTGGCGAAGTTCAAAGGTAGAGTAAGTACTTTAAATACCATAACCATTTTGGTATCATTCCGGAATTTCTGAATGGTAAAATCACAAAAAAATTATATGCTTATTTTTTATGTTTTACTTTTTTTTTTTTTACTTTTTCTTTCTAATCTATTGTTAAATTAGAAAAGTATTTAAAAAACTTTTAGACAGTTCTACATCTGAAGAAGATTTACTCGTATTTGACTTATTTCTATTCTAACAACTTTTAAGACCAAACATAATTTCCTTTGCTCTTTTCAATTATTTATCATTTCAAATATTGATTTTATACACCTTAAGAGAGATATTTATTGTTTTTTGTTTTTTATTTTATTATTTTAAAAATAAGAGGAAATCTTCATACAATATATGTTTGTGGTTTATGAAGTAGTATGACTGTTATTAAAGAACGTGGCTTTCCCTTTGCTTATGCGTCCTTGTTCAGCCTTCACCTTCGGGTTCCTCTCTCCCGTCCCCGACCCTGCCCTTTTTGCCCTTAACCATTTCCTTCCCCTCCTTCTATATTTAGCATAAATTAATATGTACGTGTTGGGTGATTGAAGCAACCCGTCTGAAGTATTCTTCCATTACAGCTTCTTTTTGATGTGGGCCTACCTTGCAGATGCGTGGCTCTGGGGCTGTGTTTTTAGTGTTCTATGCTTCCGAGAAGTCTACCCTTACATATTATCTTTTGTCTGGAAAGGCAAACACCTTGTTTTTAGGTTAAAGAAGTATCCAAAAGATTTCTTACACACGTGCATTATCGATTACACTTCTCTAGACACATTTTAGATTTCTGGTTTCAGTTATCGCAGTTACATGAGATTCTAGAATCGCATAATAGTAAAATGTTGAAGTTAACCTGAAATATATGTCAAACACGACCTTTCCAAAGTTTGAAGAAAAATCCTCTTACGCGGTTTTGGAGGATCTTTCATGTAGCAATATTGCTTTAACTAAATGATATTAATTTGTTTATCTTCGGGATATAATTATTTTTCGACTCTTATACATTTTTCATGGAAGCTGAAAAAAACGAAAATGGTTCGACAAATATACACGATTTCGTCACGTGACGATTTTTCAGCTTTCTGAACAGATTCAAATTCGGCTAGAAAGGCTAAAAAAATATTTTCACAGAAATAAGTAATTGGTTTTCAACGCCGGTATTTTATGTTTTCCTGTATTGTCTATTTGAATATCGTTGATAATTTGACTGTCTCTTATAAAAACTCATGTTTGCAAAACAACTGTTAGACAATTACATAGAGGATATTTGTTTGTTTTAGTGTAAAATCAAAATAGTATACTGAGTGAAGCCACATGCAATATTTCAATATTTTCACGAGTGGCGCAGCCACGAGCGAAAATTTATAAAAGTTCACGGATGAAATAGCTTTTGATGGTACACTGAAACGAACCTTTTATCTTTTTATTTTATGTATCATTTTACCTGCGCTACGTCACGTGCATTGTACCTTGTCGTCATTGCTGATAAAATAGTTAATAGGAATTCTTCAGACTTCTGTATATTTTAGTACTATGGAGTTTATATATTTGTATATATTAAAATCATTTTTGATATATTTTATTTTATTTTAGTTTCCGATGTATTATAGCCATACTAGTGTACATATTCCATTCTCATTAAAAAAAAACTGGCGAACAAATATCTAATGTATATGGTAAACATGTATGGAACGCCGACACAGTAGTTTGTTGTATCAAAAATCTATTATCGTCGTTCTGTGTTGTGTCTTTGAAGTTAAATTTGACAATTTAGAGGAGAGTATTCCTCCCTTTTGAAGTAGTTGTGGCATGAAAATTACTTAAGCATGAATTCTTGTTTCTCAAAAGGAACGTCAAACCATTTTCACTAGTAGAGTAAACACTTTAATTGTAATAAATATGTATTTGATATATCAATTGATTTGACACGATTATATAAGTTCGGCAAAAGGGAGGAATGTTCGACCTTTAGTGTCAGAATAATACATATGTACATCTTGTTGGTAAAAAATATGTATTGTTGAAAGTTTTATATAAGGGAGGAAAGCTCCACTCTTTTCTTCAGTACAATCATAATTTTGAAAACATGTATTGTCTAACAAATTTCGAAAATGATACGAAATATACACTGTTGACATATGTTTTCTCAAGATTTGCAAAAGGGAGGAACTTTCCATCCTATCAACAGTAGAATATACGCCTTAGTATGTTTAAAGAGAAGAAATAACAAGTTTTGCAAAGAGAGGAATGTTCCGTCCTTGTAAAAAACACGTATCTTTGAAAGGGGAATATCTTTCCCTTACAAAATGTTTGAAATAAAAGCTATACCGATAAGAGATTTTTTTTTTGTTCAAAACTCCAACTCTAATAAGCATGAAAATTACATTACAAAGTGAGATGTAAAAGAAGGAACTTGATGGGAAAGTGTTGATAAGTATGAGTTATTATATATCGCCTACAGAAAACTTAGATACTTCTTTCATTTCTTATATTCTAGAGTTTGCAATTTATTTTTTGAAGATGAGGCTCTAATGATTTTGCTTGTTCAGTACATGATTTTGCTGGATGTATTATCAGACTGAATTGAAAAGGACAGTTACAATTACTTTACAAGTATTTTTCTAAAGGCAGATTTTATTTAAGAAATAATTTATATCATAAAAGTGTTTTTATTTATGCACAATGGGCGGATATACGTCGGGCGTAATAATATCACGAGGGCACAGTCCGAGTTAAATCATGTGTACGACTGAGTGCATTAATAGTGTTGAAACACGGTTTTTCTATAAATTATTTCGATTAATATATGCTATTTATCTAAAACAGTAGATAAAATAAAGAAGCGCTTTTTTTGTCGCAACAAAAGATTTGACGTCACGGCACGTTAACGTGATGTCATTCTAGCGTAAGAGTGTTTTAACATAGACAAGCATATTAGAATATAGCACCTAACACGTTAAATCATACTAAATAATGTGCTAAAGCGGGTTCTTTAATCATGGACAAATATCTTAAAAACAAGCACACATATCTAGATACATTTCACTTCACCATATTGTGGATCATATTAATATTTAACGACTGTGAGGAAATTCATTAAAATATGCACTGTAGAAATAATCTGTTAGTGCAAATTTTGGTGGCATATTTCTGCCACGAGATAATTACGAAGCTATCGCGGTACTTAAAGTGAAATGCGCCTACGCCTAATATGAAGTTATTGGGGGGGGGGGGGGGGGGGGGGGGGGGGGGTTAGGTATAATAACAAGAAAAAAAAAAGATTTAACAACATTTTCTCCGGTGGCGGGGCGGTAAAGTCAATGGTCATAAACTTTAAAATATTTGAACTTTTTGTACAATATTAAACTATGATATTTTACAATAATGATATATACAATTGCATCTGCATATATTCTTCATTATAGTAGTGTTTTACAACAGAAAACTTGTTTACTGGTACTTTGAATAAGCAAAAGTCGAGAAAAAAAAAACAATGTCAGGATACGAGTTATATGACTCAGGGAAGTGCCTACGCCTTTAATATCTTGAAAAATGAAATGGGTCCTATCGCTAAGGCGACTATGTTTTAGATAAGCTGACAAAAGATGTAGAATGTCTCTTGTTTAAACATATAGCTGGTGAGACCAAATATCTCGTATATAAAATTTTCCTCTGGCTACCTTGCCTAAATGATTTGTTTGCCAATGATTTGTAAATAATTTCAATTATGAGCTAGACAATTTCAGGGATCAGGTGTTTCAATTATCAACCTTCTACTCAAAATAAGCAGCTTAAATTCCTAAAGGCTTGAAATACTATACTTGACTGGTCTTTTTGTCGAAGTTCCTTTTGACAATGACTTTTAACAACACCGGCATCATATTTACTTTCCTCCTTTTTACTGCATAGATGCTCAGTGACTCAGCTCCGAAAGCTCAGGCATCAGGCTTTATTTTAAGCATTTCGAACTCCTGTTTTTAAGCTCGTTCTTTCCTTTTAAAAGATTGTTCTTTCTCTTTTAAAGCTTATTCTTCTTTCAAGCGTTCAATCTCAAGTAAACTTTTCTTCTCAGCTTCATGAGCCTCTAACCTCCGTTGTTCATAATCGCGATGCCGCCTTCCCGTATCTCGTCTCTGCAGCCGCTCCTCGTGTTCAGCGTACTCCTCTTTCCTTTCAAAAAATGCTATGAACTCACAGCCTGACAAACCCATGCGTTCACCCATCTCAACCCCTTTATCGTAGTTCATCTTAAAACCTTAAGCTGGAACTAATGCTGGAACTAAAATACATGTAGCTAAGGCTACCCTCAGTCACAGTGCCGTTTGGTACACCAATAGAACGTTTAAATTCCTAGGCTGTACCTCTTTAGATATAGATCCCGGACGAGCCCCAAGGTGTCAGGATATGAGTAATATGACCCAGGAAAGTGCCTATGCCTTAAGTATCGTGAGCAATGGAATGGGTCTTACATTAGCTGACAAATAGTGTAGGATTTCCTTTGTTAAAACGTATCGCTGGTGAGACCAAATACCTCGTATAAAATATAAAATTTTCCTCTGGCTACCTTGCCTAAATGATTCGTATACCAATGATTCGTTAATGATTTCAATAATGAGCTAGATAATTTCAAGGATCACGCAAAAATCATTCAATGTTACAACTATCAACCCTCGACTCAAAATCAGCAGTTAAAACTGCTATAGGCTTGAAATACTATTTGTGTCGAAGTTCCCTTCAGACAATGTCTCTGAACAACAACGCACAAGTCTTATCGCCTATATGCTCAGATTCTTTTGTTCTCTTAATTAAAGCTGCAACTCAATAATACTGCCCTGACTCCTGGATGCTCATCGCCTATTTGCTATCACATGTAGCATTCAACTACCATATACGGATAAGCCTGTTGCCTTGGCTGTACTTCGCTGAATTTCGTCTATAGGCTGTTACTCTCCTACTTTCTCAGTAGATCACCAAAACCTATGTCTTTGCCTCAGCTTTCCTATGCTCTGCATATTTGCTATCGTCTACATATCATGTACACAGCAAATTTATATAAAGACTGTTTTGACTGTGAGCAGACAAAAACAAAAAAAAAATAAAAAATGTACTAAAGCATATCACGTCCCACGGCAACGATTTTAGTAATTAAAAACTCTTTCATTCAGATACATTTAATGGAATCCTTGGTCCCAGATGCATAGAAAGGTCTGTCATTTGACTTGCCCTCCTTTCAGAACTTGAATGCACAGCAGTTATAGTTATGATGTAGTAATTACCAGTTATAGTTATGATGTAGTCATAATAACCGAATAATCTGAAATCACTAGGGGTAATAATATTGATGAGCCATAAAGTTTCGAGCACGTTACTCGCGATATTGATAAAAATGCTAGCAAAGAATGATTTTAAAATCTTATATCTTTAAATCAAAAGTATTACATGTTATGCAAATCAATTCAATATTTAAAGGAAACTGTAAAGTTTCGTATTTGGTAGCAGATGTCAAAAACAACTAATTTTTTATTTCTGAATATGAATTCTTCACAACTTATCTTAATATACATTTTGCACTTAACACGAACAGACCATCACATACGTTCTTTTATCGAAGGCAGGTCAATAGCGTTTTAATCCAGGAAGTAACTAAATCATTTTTATAGAGATAACATCATGGTCATCTACAACAGGGTCTTATCTGTTGAGCAGTTTCGAGATTGCGTACGCTAACTGAGGATCCTTAAATTATACCTGCCCAATCTTGAGAATGTGCATATCCCTAGATCGGGTACAACATATATACATCTGCAACATGCATTTTACAACTGTTCCCCCATTTACAACATATCCTCCGCTAATTTGATATACCAGTTTTGTTACTTTACTCCCAAAATCAAATAGCGACTCTCTGAACTATTAAATATTACATAACCGTTTGAGTCAACCAAAGGTCATAATTCGTGATGAGCACATTTGTAATCTCACAAAGATTATCAGAGAGGTAAAATATGATACTCTATCAAGTCATTAGAGTTAGATTTAAGAGATATGTAGGATCTGTGGTAGACAGATTTCATAACAAATTACTAAGTAATCGCCTCTGTGCTTTTAGTGGCATCAACTAGTAAATCCATGCTAAATAAGATACAAAGACAAGTCCTAGTACTGATTAATATTACGAATTGTAATTCATTCGGAAAATACCAGTCCCAGCGCAGACCTATATTGGCTCTGATTTGATTAATAAAACAATGAAACACATTCTTTTTCTGTCTTCAAGCTCGCATTTTTTGACTTGAAATTCACTTAAATTATAATCGAAACTTACTTTTTAACTCGAAAATCACAATTTTATTCGAAATTCACTTTTTCAACTCGAAACCCACCACTCGCCAAAACTATATATCTAAATGTATTTTGTATTGTTCATTCGTTGAATGATAATGTAACTTAGGATATTCTTGCATAAAAACTACTTTTTTCACTGGATCCGCCCATGTATTAACGGGAGAAAAATCGTGTGCAAACAAGGCAATTCACGTGCTGTTAATATCCGATTTTTATTTTTGTAATGCTTTCCTAAGGACGTATATGTATTTCTGCGCAGATTGACATCTTGTATCTGCGTCTTGTTTCTTTCATAAAAACCTCTTCTTGAAGCATAAAGGATGCAATCTAAACCATAGAATGTTTTGCTGTATCAGTAACTAACGCCAAATGCGCTGCCCCCAACAATGTTCGTACTCGTTTCTTCCCTTGTTTACTCCCCTTTTAGATTCAGATATTGTAGACAACCGTGAATATAAAAGAATCGCGTGTAAAGTTATTATTCTTGAAATTGTGCTCGAGTGCACCAAATTGTGAAGTGATATGTACAATTATTGGTAATTTTTGTAATAACGAGAGATAAAAAAACGTTTAAAAACCTGCAGGATGTGCTTTTGATAGTGTTGTTTATTTCTGGGCCCTGGATACGGATATTTAAAACATGATTTCCGTTTCCAAGAACAACAAAGAATGGTAAACAAAAATGTACCGGAATTGTCAAGTCATCACATATGAAAACAATACATAAAGTCCTCGTATATTGTTTTTATGCAAGAATAGCGATAATACACTTTTTTGTTTTGTGTATTAACGTCTGCAGAAGCCCTTGGGATATGTTTGTGACCTCGACCTCTGGTCTCGGTCACAAACAAACCCGCGGGCTTCTGCAGACGTTAATACACAAGAACACGAGTATTATCCCTACATTGGTATTAATTTGGAACTCGCTTATTTAACTCGAAACTGACTTTTTAACTCGAAACTCACCACTCGCAAAAAAAAAAAAATCTCATCTAAATCATTTTCGCACTGTTCGTTCGTTAAATGATAATGTAACTCTGGATATTGATAATGCATATTTATTTTATGATATCATGAATTATTTTCATTTTTTTAACAGAAGATGAGTGCTTGTTACATATTCTACTCATTTTGACGACATAAAATGAGTTCTGCATATTAAAAATAAAATAAAATGAATATCAGTTAGTTTAAGAAAGAGCATTATGAAAACTGTATAGTAAAGTATTTTAATTCTTTAGCATTGAATAATTGATTCTTTAATAGCTTGAAGTAGTTAAAATTTATATTTTTAGAAACGATTTAATGATATATGTATCTTAACAGTTACATTCTAAACAGGTATGCAAATACGGAAGAGATCATTAATGATATATCTTTCCATCTATTTAGGAGTTTATGAAAGCAAAACAATTTCAGCATACCTAAAATGATTTCTTGATACCACTACAAATGTTAGAAAGACTATATATTAAATGATAATTGCATATGTTAACAAGATTGAGCACCGCCTACCGGTACTATCGCTCGTCTGCAAGTGATGTTCAATATGTAAGGAAATAGTTAAGAGTTCAGAATTTTCTAAGTACAAAAAGGGTCATAGTTCTGATAAAATGCGGGTTACAGTCATGGTTCCTGGCCTACACAGTCAACTAATGATGGTTAACAAATGTACAAAGTTTCAGTGCCGTAGTACGTATATAGTTTTTGAAAAGAGGTGGACCTAAACAAATGTTTTACCAAGAAACACATTTATTAGTGCAAAAAGGTTATAATTCTAACAAAAAATATATCAGAGTTATAATATTTGGCCTACACGGTTCCCTAATGAAGATTACAAGTGTGCAGATTTTCAAAGTTGTAACTCATACAGTTTTTGAGAAAAGGTGGATCTAAACAAAAATTTGACCAACACGGAAGCCAACACTGACACAGACGCCTACGATCAATCGACGACAATATCTTGTAGATATTTTTTTCAATTATCGAAAGAGCTAAAATACGTAGTTTGAGAAAATAAATAATCCGAAATTCCGTTTTGTGTACGTCTCTATTATTTCGTTTGTATTAAATCTGGTTCTCTTACTTTTTCACACTGAATTGAGACATTGAATTCAAATAAATAGAACTTCAATATTTACACAGAATATTTACATAAGGCTACGAATATTTCAGCCTTGTAAAACTTAACATTTTCCGACCATTCATTTCTCTGATAATGGAATTTCATCGTCGGAATCATCATCCGATGGAACTGATATGTCAGAAGCTGCATGATAATGAGTATTTTCTTCATTTTTAAAAAGATCTCTGGCAGACGACATTATTTTACTCCTTTGAAATACAGTTTGAACGAACCACAGCGGATTTCGTCTTTTTTATTTCCTTTACATGACCACAAAATTGCAAACACTTATTTTAACAAGGGAACTAATTAGCACAATTGATAACTATAACATCTAAGAAATAATACCCAGTATGCAAAGTGATTTTGCTTTTGTCAAGATTATCAAAAGTTAACATGTACATGTCACAATCAGCATGTTCTCGGTGCCGTGACTATACTCGTCAATCGCCGTCCTGGGGAGTCCTGATAACGCGCGTATAGTCGGATATCGACGCTACCGGGGTTGAAAATATAATGCCTATAGTCGCATTTCGGTCCCAGGGAGTTAACATAAAAATTAGCCTGGTGACCCATACATTTTTAGCCATTTTTATGCTCACAATACAATTATTTATACACAAGAAGAACAGGAAAAAACAACTATGAAACAGTTTTTTTTTCAAAATTTAAAAATGTATTTTTCACTATGGGTATTTTCATTGAAAAAAAGTTCACAAAAGTGAATATGAAACAAGATTTTTTTTTCATTTGTACCCAATATTGTAAGGTTATAGTATTAAAAATATGACTATGATATCAAATAAGTATATAATAAAATTTGTAAAATGAATAAACTTTATTGTCCTGTCTTGATGCATATTTTGGTTGGTATTTATGAAAAAGCAGAAAATTATGAAAATGTTGAAAAATCGCTGGCAGTTTCAGCAATAGTGGGTGTGTTCAAAACAATTTTTCACAAAAACAAGCCTGGTGACTCAATGTTTCTATCTGTTCATTGTTTTCAGCACACATTTTTCTATCATATATGTGAATTTGAAAAAAATACATCTATGAAAGGAAAAAAATTCTAGGAATTCTCTTTAATAATGTTAAGGCTAATATTTTATTTCTGAAATCAGATGTAGCAGAACCAGTGATTATTTTACGAACAATCGATGCATATTGCCGTTAAAACATGCAAATCATACGTCACATCGAAATATATTTTGGCGCCGAGAAAGAGTTTAATTGCATTTGAAAAAAGTAGTTTTGCAAGTTTGATAAATTGGAAGTGATGGCGTAAAGTCATTTATCCGGAAAACGTAAAATAAGGCCTGGATTCGGCGTACGGAAATGTAAGTCATTTTATGAAAGGCAACACGTGAATAAATTTATTACCATGGCATTGTTACTTTCTTTCTAAAAATAAAATTGATATTAAAACATCTGACACGTAAATAATTCAAAAATATGTCTTAAAATTAATTTTAAATGCGTGGTTCACTTTAATCATGGTCAAATATCTTACAAATAAGCAGACGGACCTATACATTTTATTTCACCACATTATAGTCCATATGTTTTTTTATGACTGTGACAAGTTTCATTGAAATCTGTATTGTAGAAAAATGTCTATTCGTAAAATGTTACGAAAGTTATGATTTTCCATTAGACTCCAATTTTGAAAATTTGCGTGAGATCTAAATTTTTCAAACCGGTCTAGTAAAAAAAAAATCAAGCACACGTCCAAATCAGTTTGTGTTGCTAGATTTTTAAGTATATACTGAAGTTTTGAAAAATCAAGGTTTCATCAAATTCTATATTGTAGAAAAATTTTAGAACTAAACGTGCAAAACTACCTTAACCGTGTTATATAAATACAATTTAAAACGGAAATGATAACAGAATAGTGTTACAGACTGAATAATCTATAATAGTCTACGCGCCTATAAATAATTCCGCGGAACGTTTTACCTCTGTAGTTGACATCACGTTGACATACTACATTTTGTGCCATACATGCGGCATGAAACACTGTCTCTCTTTTTCATCTACTTGTTTACATAAAATACATATTAGAATATATATAACATATGCAGAACATTTCACCTGTATAAATTGGATATACACCGCGTTTATAATTTACTCAGGTTTCGCCCCACACAGTCTGTGTCGAAATGTCCGAAAATAAGAGTTTGTGATTTTTTTTGCTATATTTTACAAAGTTGTGTTTTTTTAAAGTTTAAACACCCAACCTCTCAAAATCCATTGGTAACATTTTTTATCATCCATATTTTGGCGGCCATCTTGATTTCAAAATGGCCGCCTCAAATTACGTTATTTTCCATTTTCTTACCAATTAAATTTCTCTAAATTGTACTATATGCACTTTGTATGTTACATAAATGCTAGAGTGTATTAAACGAGTTTAAATGGAACATTAAATTCTATCTTGTCCTTTTAAAGTGTAGTAATTTATGCTTAAAGGGAGATAATTTGTTTGTTATGTTTTAAATTTAGTTTAATTTGCAATATCTTTAAAATACAGATTTGACATTAACAAAAGACATTTCTTTATACAAAATATGTCTAAATCAACCATACTGTATGTATTCTTAGTTAATCTTTACAACTTAAAGCATAGCGATAACATGATAAAGACAAAGTAAAGGGAGGTAAAAAGCAAAAATGTGTATTGTCTTGTCATCCTATAGTATTGAAATCATTCAATTATCGGCAAAGCGATTGTACTTATTACATTAAATAAGTCAAAGTAAACTTTGTGTGTTATTATTAGTATTTATCTTTTTGGTTTAATAAAAAGGGAGATAATTACAAAATGTGAGAACTATATTCAGAACATTCACACTGTACCAAATTTTCTCCATTTTGGAGCTGCAGTTGTGATATACAATGCTTTATTATAAAATTTTTTACTTGAATAAAATAAATAGGAAATAACGGGAAGTAATTTTAGATAAATCAAATGTTCATTTTGTAGTGTTATACTTTAACTCAATGGCGGCTGTCTCAGAGCAATGCATAACTGAGTGGTAAAAAAGACCTTTCTTTGCCATTCAAAGCTGGACATTGACTTTTAAATCACTTTTCCATCATTTATGTGGGGCTGAAATCCTTCAAGTGACTTAAAATTCTTTCAGTTATGTTAAAGCAATGCAGGTATTTACCGAAGATTATTGGTTCTATCCGGGCATCTGCTCATGCCTATAATGGCGGGTGCCTAAGCCTTCCTTTACCATTCAGAGCTGAAAAATTGTCATATTCCTAAATTGTTTTGGTAGGACAAAACAAAACTTCATGGCCCATTTCTTGAAGACACTCTTATGTTGCACATAATTATATATGTTTAAAGTTTTGCATCACATTGACACAGTGCAGGATAAATGGAAACTTTCTATCTGTAATTATTGAGGGAGACTCATGTGCCCTTCTGGGCATTATTTCGGGCATATGTGGGCACCTGGTTGAACCTCTGTCTTTCCGCAAGCAGGCTTGATGACTCACATAATGACTAAAGCAGGGCTCGAACCCTCAGAGACAATGGTCTAGGATTTGATATAGACATCCTTCATTACTTGGCTACGGAGGTACCTTGCTAACTGTACTAGATGACCAGTTAGACTGTCAAAAATAAAACATTACTGAATAGAATATTTACATTTCTGTGCAATGTGAAGTGTTATTCAATTAGTTAATTATGATTTTGTTTTAAACAAATAAGGTTCTACATATTAAGTAGAAAGATATTTCCCTTGTTTTTCTTCCATTAATGGTTTCCAGCTTTTAATACATGTAGTAAATTATTTACATATAACTGGGTATTCGATTTGTATACCAATAACATCCTTAAAATGTAGAAGAAGTTCAACTTTAACTGGAGCAAGATGAATGAAATATGATTACAAAAGAGGACCAATGGCGTTGAATTTGGGAGAATAAAAGTGAAGTACAATGTTAAACTCGGTGATGCTCAGATACAGTCATTTTAACTAGAAATGACAATATTTATACATATCAGCATTGTAGTAAAACTTTTCCTAATCTCAGGAATTTCACACAATACTAAAGACACCTTTTAGATGCATGTATTTATTCACATTTTGACTGATATCTTTCATAGCATAACAATAGATTTCTAATTCATATAGATGTCTGGGACTATAATAGTTACAGTTAATTTGAAAGAGTTATCAAATACAGCGAGTGTGTGAGGGAAAGGGGTGGGATGGAATTCATCATATTTCATGCAGATATGCTTATGTTTATCCAAATTTAGATGCACACATGTCACACCAACAAGTTCATATGCTTAAATTTGGCTATTAACAATGCTTGTTTGTGTAGAGCTAATGCTAATTCATGTTGCCTTCTACAACAGTATCCCAGTTTATGACACTGTCATATTTTATTGTACCCCCCGACAACAAAGTTGTAAGGCGGGTATACTGGTTTCAGGTTGTCTGTCTGTCTGTCCGTCCGTCCGTCTGTCTGTCCGTGCCCGCGAAATGGTGGTTAAGTGACTGCATAACGGTACTTTCTCTTTGATGTCATTCATTCCGTTCTGTTTATGTGACCTTTTTTTTTTTATGTGAGTGTTAGAACAATAGAGGGAACAATGGGGATGTCACATAAATACCGTTTCGTTAGAACGTCCGTCTGTCTGTCCGTAGACACAATCTTGTGCGCACCATCTCTCCTCATCCCCTTGACACAATTTAATGAAACTTCACACAAGTGATCAATAACAACAGTAGTTGTGCATGGGGCATGTTAGGTTCTTTCAGAAAAAAAAATTGCAGAGTTATGGGACTTTGTTTTTTGTTACCATGCTATATACATAGACACAATCTTGTGCGCACCATCTCTCCTCATCCCCTTGACACAATTTAATGAAACTTCACACAAGTGATTCGTAACAACAGTAGTTGTGCATGGGACATGTTAGGTTCTTTCAGAAAAACAATTTGCAGAGTTACGGGACTTTGTTTTTTGTTACTATACTATATACTTAGACACAATCTTTTGCGCACCATCTCTCCTCATCCCCTTGACACAATTTAATGAAACTTCACACAAGTGATCAGTCAACAGTAGTTGTGCATGGAGCATGTAAGGTTCTTTCAGAAAAAAAAATTGCAGAGTTACGGGACTTTGTTTTTTGTTACTATACTATATACATAGACACAATCTTGTGCGCACCATCTCTCCTCATCCCCTTGACACAATTTAATGAAACTTTACACAAGTGTTCAGTAACAACAGTAGTTGTGCATGGGGCATGTTAGGTTCCTTCAGTGACAAAAATTGCAGTTATGGGACTTTGTTTCTTGTTAACATACTATGTACATGCAGTCTGCATATGCAATCTTGTGCGCGCCTAATCTTCCGAACCCTTGCACACAATTTAATGAAACTTCACACAAGTGATCAGTACCAACCCTAGTTGTGCATGGTGCATGCTTACGTTCTTTTAGATAAATATTCTGCATAGTTATGGGACTTTGTTTTTTTGTTACTATACTGTATACATACAGTCTATATACATACAGTCCACATAATTATGCAATCTTGTGTGTGTCAAATTGCAATGTATTGTGTCAGTGCATGCGGGGGTACATTCATCACCTTTAGTGATAGCTCTAGTTTGTAGCAGGCTTCCTGTATTAGATTTTGCAGCAGGGACTTTCTTCTAAAGCCTGTCAGTCACGATTTATAAATACAATGTCGTCTTTAAATAATTGATACTATGTTTAAGATGAATGTCTTAAGTATGTATTTGAAAAAATATACTGTTTCTTTTAAAGAATGTCCACATTTTACCATTTAAAATTAGATGTATAAAAAAGTTGATTTTCTACCTATAATTTCATTTGAAAGTCATGTTTTTCATGTATATAAAATCAATTCTTGATTAAAACTTTAGAGAAACCTTATAAATACAATCCTTTACTATTTAGAAATATAAATTTCTATTTATTAATTAGAAAAACAGGTTTGTTTGAAGGCTAGACTGAATATATAAGGATATGCTAACTGAAATATAGCCGCCATTTTGAAATTCAAGATGGCTGCCACAATTATGGCCGAAAAAAATGTTACCAATGGAATTCTTAAAAAGTAGCACATAAGCTTTCATAAAAACATAACTTTTCAAAATATAGGGGAAAAAAATCACAGGATTACATTTTGCCACAGACTAAAAGCCGTATTGTTTCGATATGTTAAAACATAGTTTTGATATATATATATAACATTAATAAAGTTTCTTAATTACACATGTCATATTAATGTAATATCAATTGCTACATGCAATGCATGGGACTAAGCTGTTTTTGCAATCCACAAATACTTTTTATATGCATTATATGAACTTAATAATTTGGAACCAGCTATACATTTGATGGATATGAGAGATAAATATTTCTAGTCGTTTCTTTTCTCATTTTGAGATTACGTCACAATGTACCTGCTGCTGGGAGAAAACCAAGAAACGATGAATCGAGCAACTATACGAACCCGTATCAAAATTTTATGCAGTCCACTACACATTTTACAATTCTTTTTTTTACTGTAGACTTTGAAGTCTTTGTCCGGATTTCTAAGAATTTTTCAGCTTTTACTGACGATAACGTGTTGTCTGTTATAACAAAGTAATGATTTATGTCAATAGTGACCCCCGGTCAATCATAACAGACACACAGTTTGGTCTAATGCAGAATACAAGAAAACACAGCTGGCATAGCCAGTTGGAATCTTTTAATCACACATTTTAAACGTCGTAAAACAAAAGAATGCAGAAAACTAAATATAAATTTTGGTATTCGAAATATTTTGATAATAGAAAGGAAAAAGGTTGTCCGAGCGATTTTAAACAAAGTAACAACATGAGAAAATGTAGATTGTTTTGCTAGTATTAGAAATGCTCTGTTTATACCAATTGTATGAAAACCAAATAAATAAATCATATGTATGCAGTGTTAGTGTGTCATGTTAGCAATATCGAAGTTGACAGCATCCATTAATTAACACTAATTTTACTAAGACATGAACTTGATTTTACTAGGACTTATCTCTTGTGCCCATCTTAATTCTAGCGCACGTCTTCATATTTCATGCTGTAACGCACGAATGATTCCGCTTTAAATCCCATTATTTGGGTACCAGATAGACCCATAAGAGTATATTTCCTGAACCTACTCGACGAGACCTTAACTGCTTCACACTTCACTAGGTTCGAACCCATCCTTGGGTCCCAAAGTGTTTTTTTACGCATGAGTGATTTTAACCTCGATTCGACTCTCAAAGTAAATGGCGCACATCGAGACATTTCCTTAGATACCCTACATGCCTAGGTTCTATCCAAGAACGAAGGAGAAAAACCGGGTTGTAACGCATGAATGATTTCGATTTAAACCTCGATATCTACATAATCATACGTGATAGACTCATAAAAGTATATATTTTCTGATTCTACTCAACAAGACCTTTCCAATGATGCCAGTTCAGAACCTTTACGATGATTTTGAATTTTGATTACGTCATTTCCGGTAGGGAATTAGATTTTCGAAATGTACACCACTCGGGCTTATCAAAAATGTCAAATACCTAGAACGTCAAAATTGATCCTAATTCACTTTTCTTACGTGTCCAGATTTGCCCATCGGACTCATTTTTGACCATTCTTTATTTCTGGATTAAATTAAATAGAAAGAAGCAATATAAATTGATACTAGGCGCGGATCTTTGAAGTAAAACACGTGCTATTATTTATAATAAAGGAGCTCTATTGTTCTCCTCGAGTGTGTCCGAACACGTTTAGGGTTCCCTCGTATTGTTTCTCGATGACTCACCTCAGGGTGCGGCTCTCTATTGTTACAGTTTGTTTTTGTAAACATCATGTTTGTAA
Source organism: Mercenaria mercenaria (assembly GCF_021730395.1). Taxonomy (NCBI): domain Eukaryota; kingdom Metazoa; phylum Mollusca; class Bivalvia; order Venerida; family Veneridae; genus Mercenaria; species Mercenaria mercenaria. The sequence goes on along the minus strand of NW_026459967.1, from coordinate 54,743 downwards.
ACATTAAAGATTGCGTTTTGTAACCTTATCTCCGTCTTTCATATTTTAGTGTTTCTAGTGTAAGAAAAACGTGACCCTAAGCTAAAACAAAACATAATCAAAAATTAGAAAGGTCATTTTGTAAGTAGAGAAATTTTAGGTTGAAAACGTTTTAGCACGTATGACCTAGGTAATCGTCTGCTACAGGATAGATATGTAAATACACCGATAAAGTCACGCCCGACCGATTTCAATAATTGACTCCTCAAAAAAACAAAATGGCGGTTTATATAGATAAAGAAGAAATCAGACGCCCTATAGACAAGGCTCACTACTTGTAAATATGGGTATTTAAAGTGGCGATTAGCTTATTTTATAGCATATAATCTGATATAATTATCCTTTCTATTTATTTCTTCAGACATTCTTTTGCAGTATTATTTTCATAATTTGTCGCTTTATTTATGATGCCATTTCTGGAACCAGTCGCGGACGCCAGAACAAAAAAATGTATATTGTTTTTGTCTTAAACTCTAAGGAATAATGTACTAGTGGCTGTATTTCACTGTATTTCTATCTATTGTTTTAGAGCGGGATTACTAACGACAGTGCACCATAATTTAAGTGTTTATGATAAGAAAGTTTAAAATAGTATAACTAGTTTTTGTTTCAGCAGAAACGGCTCTCTAGTTTCCTGACTCTGATTTGATATATCAAGGTTATGTCTCTATAAAGTCCTGCAAAGGTCCCAAATAAAATGCTTTTATATTATGGGATCATAGTCAAAATGAAACAAGAGCTGTCACTAATGGTGACAAATGCCCCCGCAGCACCTTGACCTTTGACATGGTGACCCTAAAGTCAGTAGGGGTGGTGTACTCAATACGTACTATCAGCATGTGAAGTTTGAAGGTCCTGGGTGCAGTGGTTCGCATGTAAAGTGCCTTCATGCAAAAAGTTAACGTTGGCCCCTGTGACCTTGACCTTTGACCTGGTGACCCCAAAGTCAGTAGGAGTGGTGTACTCATAAAATACTATCAGCATGTAAAGTTTGAAGGTCCTGGGTGAAGTGGTTCGCGAGTAAAGTGCCTTCATGCAAAAAGTTAACGTTGGCCCCTGTGACCTTGACCTTTGATCTGGTAACCCCAAAATTAGTAGGAGTGGTGTACTCAATAAGTACTATCAGCATGTGAAGTTTGAAGGTCCTGGGTGCAGTGGTTCGCGAGTAAAGTGCCTTCATGCAAAAAGTTAACGTTGGCCCCTGGTGTACTCAATAAGTACTATCAGCATGTGAAGTTTGAAGGTCCTGGGTTTAGTGGTTCGCGAGTAAAGTGCCTTCATGCAAAAAGTTAATGTTGGCCCTTGTGACCTTGACCTTTGACCTGGTGACCCCAAAGTCAGTAGAGATGGTGTACTCAATAAGCACTATCAGCATGTGAAGTTTGAAGGTCCTGGGTGCAGTGGTTTGCGAGTAAAGTGCCTTCATGCAAAAAGTTAACGTTGTGACGAACTAACTAACTAACTAACTAACGAACGGACGGACAGTTGAAAACTAATATGCCTCCCTTCGGGGGCATAAAAAGATACACATAAGTCAGAAAGCACTTAGACTTTACGATAATAATATGCAAATAACTTACCGATTATATTGCACTTTTGTCGTAAAACTCCCTTCGATTCAAGTGGAAAAGACATTCGCAACCTAGAGCCAAGCCGACTACCGACAGTTTTAGTTGTCAAAATCACTTAGATATGTATCTTGCGAAGAAAGTATACAGAAATAACCTTTTCTTAACATTAAATAGTCCTGCTGTTTGACAATTTACATAAAATATCCGCTTATTTTTCCTTCAGTTTACATGGTAGAATTAAACGCCTAAATGTTAAAGGGATACCCGGGTAAACTACGAAGTCGAGATTTAACATTCTTTAAATAAGTTTAGCAACTGCAACATCACAATATAATATTGCAAAACAACATTTTTTTTATTTCTTTTTATTCATAAAGAATAAACAATGAATAAATAAATTAGAATTTTTTTTCTCGAAAAACGTACTTGAGTATCCCTTTAAGTTTAAGAGATTATCCAAAATGTAAAATGGTTTCATATGTCACACAGCTTTTTGTCATTCAGATTGTATGATAAGTGCCTTTATCTTTTGTTCATAAACAAATATTGAGATATCAGTGTGTATGTAACTTCTACGGTAGTCTGTCTGAATCAATGGCTTTTGCCTTTTCGAAAATATTTATATGTAGACTAAATCATACTGTCTTAGCTACGATATTCTAAATTCTTTAAAACATATCTTATGCGATTTTAAGGCGGTCATTTACGTATTCATGACCTATACTGATTTCGTGCAGACTGGTTTAATAAAAGTCATATAATCAGTAAGGCGTAAAAAAAAAATTGTTTGTTTCCGGTATCCCGACCTACCCTAAATTTTTGGCCCGACCCTAAATGTTTTTATGGCCTTGGAGAATATTTTTTTCAACTTTTTAACAAAAAGATGCAAAACTGCACTTTTTATGCTTTAAACATGGCCAGTGATGTTAGAAATCAACTTACTGATGCTCTAAAGGCATAACCCCCTTATTTGTAATCATTTTTTAACAAAAAAATAATTTCCGAAAAGTCTCCCTTGATAAAAAAAATTTCCAAAAAAAAAAAGTTTTCCGACCTACCTACCCTAATTTTTTTGAGCATGTTACCGGAAACAAAGAATTTTTTTTAGGCCTAACTGTAGGAAATGTAATATCATTCACTTTCGTCCTCCGCCCGACATATCTAAAAATACTGAGTTGTATGCGGTAAATGTTCTATATTTTGCTTTTATTCTTTGGATTACATATTGTGGAAGTTCAACAGGACTAGACCTTAACTTTTCAATATTGGAGTTAGAAATGATAACTATGTTAGATCTGCGTTACCAATTATATTTTAAAACTCTTTATATTAAAACATTTACACTGTTTATTGTATTTTTGAACAGCGTTTAATACTGATATGATTTCATCATCATTTCCATTCTCGATACCAAACGTTGAGAGGCAGAGCGTTGATCCTTAATATCTGTACTCGCTCTGTATTGTAGCTACTTTTTATGTTCGATTCCACATCGATGCGGAGGCAAGTGTTTTGGCAGCTACTTCTAGCCAGGGGCTAGCTGATTTGAGCTTTATCGTCAAAATACTTACAATAAAAATTAAATCAAACGAAGGAGAAATGCAACCAACACGCTTCCATAGCGCCGCTCGTAACTTTATCTCTTCATAAGCGCACATTATATATGTCTTTACTACTTTACTACGACAAAATCAATATCCCGTTTATCTAATGTTGAAAATTACATAGTGGGGCTTTACAAATGTAAGTGTACGTGTTGACTTAAACTATAAACTGCAGCAGCGGACGATTATAAATTAAACATGTACGTAAAGTAGGAACAGGTCAAATGGCTTTTTTTTCTTATCCTTCACATAGATTATTATGGCCAGGTTAGCCGCAGAACTACTATAGAGATTTTAAGATACTTATGTGTAGTGTATACTTCACCTTTTTGGCGTTTGACATGACTATAGTTGTACTTAAACTTAACACTGAATAAATGATTGATATGATTTTTTTTTAAATCCAGCTTAATGTCTCTGTATTTGCTTTAAAGGATGGATGCTCTTTAAATACGTTCACAAAGTGTTGAATCTAAAAGTGTTCATTTAGTGATTTAAGTGTTATATCGAAATTATACAGTATACGTCCATTGTATGATCAGTACGAGACACATTCACTTTAACAAGAAAGAATATGAATCAATATATACTGAAAATCTATCAAAGAAACAATGCAACAAAGGCATTTTTTTTCATCACGATATATAAAAACGAAAAAGATTTGTATCATACATTAACATTCTGCAATATAAATATTAATATGAAGGCATGACGTTATGGTTGCCTCTAAGACTTTCCTGATTAGATTAATAAAAGTTTGATTTGACTTGGAATGAAAAGAACTGCCAACATTTATTTAAATAGTAAACATTCACTTGTACTCGTTGCTACAACATTTGGAAGAAAATATTAGAAGAAATAGTATGTCATAGATCCTCACAAAAATAGTAAGTGTAGATTTCCCGGAAGCTCTAGCCCCGTGTTCACAAAACATTTTCCGGTCTCAGCTGAGTTTAAAGGTCCATTACTAAGGGAAAGTGAGTTGGCAATTTTTTTCATAGCCAGTGCATAGACTTCTGCAAGACACTAAATAATGAAGATTGGCAGGTCAAAATTTACAGAAGGTCTTTGGAACTCAAAGAAATGTATGTGTATTATGTTGAAATTTCAATGAATCGACAGAATGACCCCCCAGGCCTTTTTAACTTTCTTCATACTTCATAGAAAAATAATTGTACATATACTGCGATTTATTTCGAATTTCTACATACCAACTTTCATTTTCCAATAAAATGAAATAGTTTCTGTGCTTTTTAAAAGAAATTAAAATGTTCACTTTCCTTAGTATTGGACCTTTAAGTTTGAAATTTTAATATCAATTTTACTAAAACTTCACGGTTAAATTCCAATTGAGACTGACAATCAATACTGAATAGCCACTTGAAAATTGTTATTAACTTACAATTTAGTTTTTAACCTGCTATTTAGATATAAATAACACATTAAGTTTCATTATCAAACTTAGCTGAGACTGAAAATGTTTTGTAAACACGGGGCTAGAACACCCCAAACACACACTGAGAGCCATGCCAGCTAAAAAGAAACTGTAATAACCACTGACATTATTCCCTCCATATATTTTCGAATAGAGAAGTCATTTTATTAACTGATATATGAATTAAATCATGCATCATGAACAACCCTTTGTCGTTGTTGAACACTTGCCAACTCAACTACGCTTTAATATTTATCTTTGTATGATATATTTCAATTCAGATAGTTATTTATAATTGTAGGATATCTGCCAAATGTAAGTAAATTTCATTTGTCACTCATTTCTGTTTCAGCGGTTTAGGGATCGTGCCTCGTCTGTTCATCTGTCCGTCCAATTTTTCTTCAGTTCATATTTCTGCCATCAATCAAGGGATTATGATGTGACTGAACACAATGGTTGTGTAAGACGCTTTTAACCAATTTTACTGAATTTAACGTTAGTCAATGTAACACTTAGAGATAAAATATTATTAGAGTGAATTTCCTGTTCAGTCCATTGCATTGTCGTCCATCAAAAGGATTTAAATATCAGTTTTTACAAATGCTTTCTTTTCAGATACCCTTCCGTGCATTATTTAACCGATTTTCCGTAAGCCAGCTGGATTCCTCACATTAAGAGTTCAGCGATCCGAACACACTCCAATCACTTGTACTCTTTTTGCTATCCCTTAGAAAAACCTTTCTGTTGTCATCTGGACCAGTAGAATGGTTAAACAGATTATACATACAAACGTCAGTAAGAGCGGTTGGAAAGGGGCATACGTTTGACAATTTCAGTCGAAGTTACGCAAACTGGCTCAGAGAGTTCATTTTGACTCCGAAGTCGAACATCCATTTATACAAATGGCTCACCTTGAACCTTTAATTGACCCGAACAAAAATTAAACCTTGTTGTGCAAGCTTGAAATTTTCATTTGACGTCTTAATTTTGATTCTTAAATTACACACTCTTTGGTACCATGCTTGGTAATCAAAAATTAATACTAAGTTTGCTTTTAGATATATCCTAGGAAGGCATTGCGACCAAAAATGTAGTCACAGAATAAGCTGTCTACTTGTTTAAGCTTTATATACACATTTATTATGATGACAGATCACAGAATTTGTTTTGGCCAGTCATGAAATACAGCTTATCTGGGAATAAAAACTTTTACTAACAGTACTGGATATGCTTTTGGACAGAAATTTCAGGATGGGAATAAGTATTTATCAAACTTAGAATAAAGAGAAAGTGCCTTGCCTTAGTATGTATTTTACGCTGTACAATTCTTTTAACAAAAAAAAAAAAAAACAGAAAAAAGTCTCTTTAAACTTTCATGGAAAATGGAACATATTACTAAATATAAGTATAAGTATGATAATATAGCATGAAATAATTCTCAAATCACATTTTTGTATTTCCTGACAGTTAAGTATTATAGCTCATTTTTAAAATGTACAGCTACAATGTGATATGCAAATAAGGCAATAAATAAAATCACATTTCATTCTTTATGAATTCGCTCAAAGTTCCATAATGTTTTTATGAAAAAAATAGATAAATCAGCTTTCCAAATTGAGAATATGCATAGCCAAAAGGATATCATCCTACTTTCAATATTGCTATTGTATTTGTTGGATTTAGTGACTTACCCACTGTAACTTACTAGGTGGAATCAGTCTGTACTTACGCTGTTTGGGACAATAGCCAAATAATATTGACTAGCAACACTAGCAACGTCTTTTCGTGCTGCCCGCGCCAAGGGAAATCACTCCTGCTGTGTTCCTGGTTCAGGCTATCGCCCCGTAGGCCGCACCAGACCGTACGCGAGCACTACACTCCTCCCCGTCCTATTAAAAGGAGGTAGTTCTTACACCATGGAAGTAGACCATGGTGTCTTAGACTACTGAAGTATACCATGGTCTCTTGCTCATAAATATGAGATGTTCCTGGGTTTAACCAGTACTAGTGTTGTGTCACTTCAGCCACAATACTACCCTACCGGCTACCATGGATCTCCACATCCATACTGCTCCGAGATTAGTCCCTATGGCCTAAACAGACTCAGTTATTCCAAAGATAGTCAATGCTATCAGAAGAACTCTCCATACCCTAAGAATGGTCAGCAACCCAACACTTACCATAAAATAATCTTCAGTCAAACAGGCGGCTAACCCTTGCCTCAGACAGTTGTCTCTACCTGCGCTTTGTCTAACAGAGTGGGGCCTAGGTAACCTTACTGTTAGTTCAAGCAGAGCTCAAGTCTCCTCTGTAACAGGTGCCTGCCCTATCCTAGTAAAACTGTGTGAGGCCTTACTTCTCTTAGATGAGGTTTCACCGGACTAATCTGTTACAGAGTCCGATGTCCCAAAGCGGGAAGGCTATGACTGGGTTCAATAGCTTCCTCCTTCAGACTTTTCAGCATACCAAGATGAATGCAATCTTTACCTAAGTCACACTAACATAAAGCACAATCTAACAGAAGAAATTGTTCATTGTTTCACCGATTTGACTCAGCCGCTTGACTGGCACGTAACAAATCGGACCAAGCCGGATCTGTCCTCGTTACCAATCCAAAACAATCAGCAATTTCTCAACCTGTTTCCGCTCATGACTACCGAGAACCACCAACTGCACAAACTAGTTTTATCCCTTAAAGCTCCTTGATCTGGTACCGAGATCGAACTCTAAAGGCTAGATCCCAGACCCCGTGTAGAGTCAGAGGTACCTGTCGCACGCGTAGGCACGGCAAGTCATTTTAGTTTGTCCTTTCCGGGGGATAGGACTTTAGAATGTGAACTTGGTTGTCCTACAGTAGGCACTGAACCTGACTGCCAGACGTGACTGTATAACCGAGGCTTTAATCAGCCTCAGTCTTAACCTTCCTTGTGGTCACCATGTTCATGTTTACAACAGCATCTTAAAACGTATCTACCACAAAGGAGCTTACTCCCTCACTGTAGTCTAAATCTATACCAGCACAGTAAATTACTTCATCTGGTAGGCTACTTTTCTCAGAAGGGTCATCCCGCATCTGAGACTACCATTGCAAGGACTGGCTTGCCACTCTTACCCTCGGTGTCATCTGTGGTTCCATTATGATACCCTTAGACAGTCGTAAAAATGCCCTTGCATGTACCATGTCCCCTGGATGCTCTGTGATGTAAACTCCAGGTAACCCATTTTACCAACGGCACTGAGTTGTCTACATCCAGATACCCGTAGACAGTTGTGCCCATGCCCTTGTTGGTCCTAGGTCCCTCAAATGCTCTATGATATAAGCTTCGGTGTCCCCTATGACCAACGGCACTGCGTCCTCTACAAAGTTAAAGGGCCCCAACTTTCGTTGTCTTCTTAACAGTATTTTCACCTGCCACAAGGTAACTGCTCCAGTCGTGTCCAAGAATGATACTCCTGGCAATGCCTCCAACCGGCATTCAAGACAGTACATTAGCTTTATCATGCTCACGACCTATCCCGTGCTGCAGCACAATATTTAACCGAGACAGCTCCTCCGACCACCGTCTCACCAGATGACCTTAAGGCTCTTGGAAGCCCATTTACTACCTTAAACTTGAGTGGTCATTCCGTACAATAAACAGTCTACCTAATAGCAACATAACTTCCATATGCAATGACATTCTCCTTGCCGCACTGGATCTATGGTACCCATGCACTGATCTAATTATTCAATGCATTGGTGTCAAAAATAATTCCATCTATCCTAATCGGCAAGGCTAACCCAGGCGGTTGCATCAGAGCCTCCTACCAAAGCTTCAAAAACTCTGAACTACAGAAGTTTGCCCGTCAAAGCATAAAACAGATTCTGCTTTTATAAAGCGTTTATGGTAGTTCACCAGCTCCATCATTACTGGATCTGACTGTCATGACTTCTTCAAATTTAAGCTCTAATTGCTTAAATGCCTCCATGACAGTATGACAGTCCTATTATCCGTTGCCCCGTGTATGCTACCGACCATTTCTCACACTGCAAAAACATGTTCCTCCTATTCGCACCATTCCTCCTCTTTGAACAGCTTAGGTTGGCGCTTTGATATACCAAACATGGTCATGTGTGCCTGTTGGTATTTACGGACTACCTGCTTGGCCTGTTGGATACTCGTAGGATCAAGCATAAACACATGATGGCCTGCATCCTTATCCAACAGGCCTTGACAGAAACGACTTATGACTTGATTAGTCACACACGAATCTGGCAGGCCTCTGAACGCTCTTGCCGCAAGTGTCAGAAGCCGGTCTGCAGAATCATCTAACGACTCGCCCTCTTCCTGGCAAGCCTTTTGAAATTGCAATTGAGCCGCAGCTGGCAACTCGTGCTCACCGAACCGCGCCTCAGACTTACCATGTAACCCTGGTAGGAGTTCACAGTATTACAATAGTCCATAGCTTTGCCGGTACGAGACCAGCACAAGCCCTCAAATTTCTCAGCATCTGACCATCCGCATGTCTCAGCATATCTGGAAAGCTTTAAATCAAAAACTTCTCAGCTGCCCTTACCATCAAATGCTAAATGCTTTTGCAAAGAACTTAATTTCTTTGCAACCTGACTATAGTCGGCTCCTACTCCCCATCTGATGACGGTCTACTTGCATTGGCATTACCATCATCACTAAAATGAGTGCTACCCTCACCAAGGTTGAAACTCAGTATCGTTTCTGGTAATGATACCTTATTCCTGCCCGATGCTGGTGTCCCAAGGAATTCAGATGGAGTTTTCAAAAATGGTCTGTGCATACCAGAAGATACAACATGCATTCTCGGTCTAGGGTGATCAAGTCCCCAAGCCTAGCTGGAGTATCTCCGGCCTTAACATGTGACCAAACACTGGGCCAGTTTCTAGCCTCAGGCTCCTTATCACTGTCCTGGAGTGGCCATAATTTATTCTGGGTAATATCAATTCGACCCAGCTCAGACTCTGTAAATTTCTAACGACACAACACGGACAAGACTTCCAGGGTTATGTTCCCCGTTGCCTCACGCACGGACAAACGTGCACTGGCAATCTTATTAATGCCAGGTATCATTCTCAATTGCTCAAGGATAGCAAAATTAATTGAAACTAGAACTGTCACAGGAGTGACTCATACCCCCATCATACGGTCTTGTCACAGAAGAATGGCAACCATAAGAAATCTTAAAAATACTTAGAATAATATAAAAATGTCAAAAAAGCTTAATACTTAAAAGAATTTTACTCGTCTTTGGAGTACTTCATCCTGGGCTTCCACATATAAGTAATACTAGTATAATACTAGTATAGTAATACTAGTAAATATATAAATATCTAATATCACGGGGGAGGAACTGTTACACGAGACTCGGTTGTGGAGGATATCATGTTACAGATTTAGGATGCTACTGTTACAGTATTCCTGGATAACGTTACAGCATTCGCAGGATAATAATCGCTGTCGGTGTTTTGTTTGCCAAAGAAATGTTAAAGATTTATCTCTTTTGTTGCAAAAGTAAATATTGTTTTTCTAGATCAATGGTATGTACGTCTGTTGAGACATGGTTTAACCAGCGAAACACAGTATATTGATGTCTATCAAGCGTTTAATGACAAAATTCGAAATTTTGATAGAATATTATCTAAAAGAAGCTGATTAAAATATATTTCAACCATATTTTATGCTCATTTGCATCGATAAAAATCCTCTTTAGGCATGCACTTATGATACGAGGTAGAAAAATCACTGTGGGTCTATTTTTTCGTGGTTTTATAAAATGTTACAGTTTAGCTGGATATGTTACAGTCAGGGGCGTACCTGGGCATACGCCTATACGCCTGTGCGTAGAATTCAAATTCGGCACCATGAAAATGAAAAGGCTTAAATGCAAAAAATGCAATAAAATGTAAAGCCTAAGGAGGTTAGGTGGCTATTTAAAGTTCTTTATTTGAAAAATATCATCTTCATGACTAATGAGATTACCAAACTCGTTTTTTTTTTTTTAAATATTAGATTGATTTGTGTTAATTAATAATCGTGAATATAGACAAAACATAAAATGTAAGTGTAAATTTCATGGAATGATGGAGCACAGCAAATACAGCCAGAGACACAGACCGCCAAATACGCCTGTCACAAATAGAAACACTCTCGAACACACGCATGCACGAATACATAAACTGAAAGCGAGGACAAAACGAACGGATATTTGTATATTGGTCATCCATTGGTTAAAGTTTTCTATAGAAGAAATTAAGCATAGAAATGTCTCACAAGAACCAAAATGCCCAGGTGGCAAAAGAAACATTTGAACAATGCAAACGAAGCAAGTGTATTAATGCCATGGAAAATATGCAGGTAAACCCTGAAATGTTTAGAAAGTTTAATATAAGATGACCAATAAAAGAAACTTGCAATATTTTACAAGTTCGTGTTTGTGTCTTAAAAGAACTTTCCAGCTTTAAACAGTGTTTAATGTTGGGAGGAAGAACCCGGGTGCCTCCTTTGGACTTAACGTTAGCCATGAACTGGTACTTGGGTAAAACCATGAATTGTTCACAAAACCAGCTTGATCGTATTGAAAAATAGACACCTCGCGCGGGGTTTCGAACTTACAAAGATACGAGCGGATACAAGCTACAGGCGCGCTTTGGATTCGAATTTTTCATTTGAAAATATGAACAATTACTATGTTTACATTTAGTTTACGTAAACCTGCAATTAACAGTACCATGCAACAGATTTAAAATAAGACAAAATGCATGTTTTAGCTAAACAAAGTAGGAATATCTATAAACTAGTACGAAAAGTCTAGCCAATGATTTACATTTAATATACATGTATACTAATTGGAAGTTTTAGATTTAGAGCATCACTTCAGGGGCATTATTTTGCAAGAGATTCTATTATACATATCAAGCAAAGAAGCCATCCAGCTGGCTTACGGAAGGTCGGTAGTTCTACCTAGGTGGCCGACCGTGATGTAATAATGCGCGGAGGGGCGCATGGGGTCTTCCTCCACCACCAAAGCTAGAAAGTTCACATGACCTAAATTTGTGTCGGTGCGTCATTATACACAACAAATCTTTTCTACGGCAACGACCGAGCACTCGTTTCTACAAACATACAAACATAATACTATGTATGTCCATTAAACCTCAATGTACTCAATTTGGGCATATCGGAAAATTTGTTAGCACAAAAAAAGGACACCCGTCTTACTCTGCTGTTCAAATTTCAAATGGCATGTGTTTTATTGGTAAACCAAGAGAGCAGCAGCAGAACAAAAATTTTCAACCGATGTTGAGAAATAAAAAGAGTTACGCTAAATACTATACTCTTGGTGTGATATTTGAGATTGTTTTCATGTTTGCAATTAAATCTATCAATCTATATCCAAATCTAGATACCGAAATACTATTTAGCAATTTACGCAGTTGGAATTTGCGTTTGCAAATATTAGATGTTGTTTACAGCAACTAGAAATAAGGTACGTTTCGCGTGAGAAAACTTGAAATATTTGCAATATGTGGGTAGATACATTTATCAAAAACCTGTTTAAATGCAGATGAGGAAGTTATGCATTAAATTACACATTGACGAAGATTTCAAAAACGATAACAACAAAAAACTTGTACATCCTTAATGTGTGCGTTAACGTGCCATTCTTTGCCTAATAAGTATACGCGATATTTACATTGTAGAGGGTATTAAATAATAAATAATGATAATAACAGCTTTGCGCACGGTTCGAATATGCGATTTGTTCACACGTGTAGCAGTTAGTATTAGGTAAGAGTTTAGATGCAGTTACACTAACAGACACATTGTTAGGTCCATTTGGCGATAAACAATATGCCTGCATGGGTCTTGGCAGTTGCAAAATAAAACATATCATATAATGACCCAGTGTTTCAGGTCGCAAATATTTTGAAACATAACTATATATCTACTGTTACTGTTGATTTAAAGTTGTTTTGTCCTGGAGTGTATGGTACGAGCAATTCACGGAACTCTGACTTTTCAACATATTAAGTCTGGCATATTTCATTTAGTTAGGAAAATTCTGCGAAATAGATATTAAACATTTTAAAATCTTAGATAAAATTATTGATGAATACTAGTACGGGCCAAGTATCGTGCCATAGCGATCGAGCTAGTGAAGCACACACTTTCCATGGTAAAGTTACATGGGACAGTGGTGTATCCGGGGCTGCTCCAGTTGCAATTTTAGATCCCTGCCAGTAAGCATGAGCAGTGTGATAAACTATGAATTCAAATAATTATCTTTGTAATATGTAGTACACATGTGACAAACAAAATATATTAACGCTGGAATATAGCAAGAGAACGCATCTCTTGTGGACCATTTTTCAACATTTCAAGGGAAGGCCCCAAAAGCCCAATCCGCCGGGAGATGGAGACCCCTTCCCTCACCTACTCCACATTCGCAGCATTTCTGCTTGGTTTGTAGCTACTGCTGCTCAAATCTTGCGTACAGTTCAAAATCATCCAGGTACGCCCCTGACAGTTGTTGGTTGCTTCTTCTGGATGTGTTACAGATTTAGGATGATACCTTTTGGAATACATTTTGACAATATACAATACCAGGATAGTAAATAAAATTTAGATATCATGAATTATACGGGATTTTTTTTGGTCAGATGTAACAAATATATTATACCAAGTGCATTTGTTTCTAATTTTAAAATTCTAAATCAGCATCTATATATAATAAAATGATATAAACATTTTCAGTGGAAAGCTAGTGTTTTATATCCAATGCATATAATACCATAATCACCAATTTGCATTGAATCGTCGTTTGCACTTTAACAGGCTGATCTTTTATAAATAGTACCTGTTTATGCTACATGTGTACTGTGCTAGCAAACGATATGTCCTAGCTTCAGAAGAGCTTGGCAATGCATGTCTTTAACAACGATTTCAATTACTAATATGCTTAAAAGAAGATATCCTCTCGGAAGCGGTAATGGAGAAGTTAAGAAATTAATTGGCTTTTCTAACGACAACTCGCACATGTGCAATAAAACTTTATTTCAAATAACAAAAGATTCAACCATCGAATCATAGTCTGCTTGCAGGCGCGTAGCTGCCTACTAGCAGATATGCATGCGCAATGAAGATCTGGCAAGCATGCACAATTAAATTGGCTAATCTGGAGCATTTAATTTGTTTGGTCACAGTATGGAGCCTATATCATTTAACGGAGGATTTTATACGCAGCTCATAGTTAAAATGTATAATGTTTCAGGATTTTTATCTACAAATATATGCGTATTTGTCTTTGTATGTATGCCGGTGTCAAGGGCTTTTCAGGACTGTGCGCCATTCGAAGGCATGTCTCAGGACTGTAATGCCCATCATCTGGCATTATGTAAACGCGAGCATGAGCGCATTAAATTCGGGTTGTTCGAAAATTAGGAGTTAACCTTACAACCATAGTAACTCGCTGTCTTCTTAGATTAGAACGAAAGTAATCTATGTGAATATAAATAAAGAAACACTTAGAACATTTTTCGATATCATCTCCGGTGATTTATTTTGAGGTCATGAAAACATTTAACAACCGATGTATTTAGAGATTATTCAAATGATCGGTCGATTTGCATGTAGGAGGGATAGAAGATTTGCTCTGCATAACTTGTATTATCAACTGTTCATCATATGTGATTCTTGACATATCACAAACGACATCTTCTCCCTTTAAGTGGAATGTTCTAGCTTTTCTTTCCTGTGTTTTTAAACGTCGTTACAGCAACGCCTCTTTAGTACATGTCTGACTGCCTCAAATGACAAAATAAATGTTGTTTAACAGTACTTACATCCAGCAACAGAATCCTGAAGATGAAAAAAAGGTATCATCCTAAATCTGTAACACATTCATAAGCAGCATCCCACAACTGTAACATATCCTGCTTAACTGCAACATTCTATAAAACTACGAAAAATTAGACCAACAGTAATTTTTCTACCTCGTATTATAAGTCCATGCCTGTAGAGGGTTTTAATCAATGCAAATGAGCATGAAATACGGTTGGAATATCTTTTAATCAATTTTTTTTTAGATAATTTTCTATCAGAATTTCGATTTTTGTAATAAAACGCTTGACTGACACCAATATACTGAGTTTCGCTGGATAAGCCATGTCTCAACAGACGTGCATATCATTGATCTAGAAATACAACTTTTATTTTTGCAAAAAAGAGATAAATCTTTACCATTTCTTTGGCAAACAAAACATCGACAGCTATTATTATCCTGCGAATGCTGTAACGTTATCCAGGAATACTGTAACAGTAGCATCCTAAAGCTGTAACATGATATCCTCCACAACAGAGTCTCGTGTAACAGTACCCGCCCCCCCCCCACCCTCCCGTGAATATTAGAGATACACTAAAAGTGAATACAAAAAAGTGTCTTACCGACCCATATTACCATAAAAAAATGTATTTACCTTTTACATAGGACTTATAATAAAAAAAGTTAGAAAAATACCTAAAATATTGAAAATCTAAAAATAGGATTTCTAAAAATAGACTAATTCCCGGAATTTAAGGGGAAGAAACTCAGTACAAAAGTTAAAAAAAAGGTTACTTCCCTTTGGCTCTAAGCCAATCAGAATGAGATATAGTGAAAATACATCAAATTAACCTTAAATTCTAAGTAAAAGGGGACATAATTGAAGAAAAATTGGTGTCAGAGTTATGCACCTTGTGTCACATGATGTGGGTGATGAGGTGGAACATCTGTTTTAAGTTTGAATCTAATCCATTCAGTAGTAACTGAGATATAGAGAAAATACATCAAAATAAACCTTTAAAATCTACGTAAAAAGGGGCATAATTCATGAAAAATTGGTGTCAGAGTTATGCACCTAGTGTCACATGATGTAGGTGATGAGGTGGAACATCTATTTTAAGTTTGAATCAAATCCATTTTGTAATAACTGAGATATAGTGAAAATGCATCAAAATCAACCTTAAATTTAAAGTAAAAGGGGACATAATTCATAAAAAATTGATGTCAGAGTTAAGCACCTTATGTCACATGATGTGGGTGATGGGGTGGAACATCTATTTTAAGTTTGAATCAAATCCATTCAGTAGTAACTGAGACATAGAGAAAATACATCAAAATTAACCTTAAATTCTAAGTTAAAATGGGCATAATTCATGAAAAATTGGTGTCAAAGTTATGCACCTTGTGTCACATGATGTTGGTGATGAGGTGGAACATCTATTTTAAGTTTGAATCAAATCCATTTTGTAATAACTGAGACATAGTGAAAATACATCAAAACCAACCTTAAATTTAAAGTAAAAGGGGACATAATACATAAAAAATTGATGTCAGAGTTAAGCACCTTATGTCACATGATCTGGGTGATGAGGTGGGCACAACTATTTTAAGTTTGAATCAAATCCATGTAGTAATAACTGAGATATAGTGAAAATACAACAAAATTAACCTTAAATTCTAAGTAAAAGGGGACATAATTCATGAAAACTTTTTGTCAGAGTTATGCACCTTGTGTCACATGATGTGGGTGATAAGGTGGAACATCTATTTTACGTTTGAATCAAATCCATTTAGTAATAACTGACATAATAGATTTTTCGACGCGACGCGACGCGACAAAACTGACTCCTATATAGCCCCCCCCCACCCACCCCACCTCAAACATGTTTGGTGGGGGTATAACAACTTGTGCACTAATACCAGATGTAACTGACGTACCTTCTTGACTATTTTGTTGTGACATATTTGATAAAAATCAAAATAAAAACAACAAAATCAGAAATAACTTTAATTATTTCAATTCAAGAATGATCCAAAGAAAAATCTTTTAAGGATCCTAAAACTTTAATAAAGGTAAACTACAATGCCAACTATAGGGATTTCCAATGGTGTAAGTCCCAACGAGCTGTCTGGAAATGTCGAATAATATTTCAGTTATTCAACCTATAACACTTAAATAAGTGCTTTCGACTAAGAATGTTATCGACTAAATTCAGTTAAGACTCACCCTTTTCCAACACAAGTGCAACCAGTTTAAGACTGGCAAGTTGCCAAGCCTAAAAATCAAAAGATAGGTAGCGAATTATTGGTCGGCGAAATATGGGCTCTAAAGAACCGCTACCACCAATATTGTACTTGTTGAATTTAGTGACTTACCCACTTAAACCTACCAGGTGGAATCAGTCTGTACTTTTGCTGTTTGGGACAATAGCCAAATAATATTGACTAGCAACACAAGCAATGTATTTCCGTGCTGTCCGCGCCAAGGAAAATCACTCCTGCTGTGTTCCAGGTTTAGGCTATCGCTCCGTAGGCCGTACCAGAAAGTACGCGAGCACTTCATTGCATATGATCTTTCACATTTAAGAGTTGTAAAGAAATATAAAGCAATGCATTCAGCAATACTTCCTATTGTGTTAATAAACATTGCAGACATAAACGAGAAAACAATTTATTTATTAAAAATAGGATTTAAGGAAGCCCTCATATATTTTTGTGTGCATAACAAAATTAATGTGATATAGTAAGTTATCTCTTAAAGTAACATATTTTAATCAATCACTACTATAGCTCACATGAGCGCGAAGCGCACAAGGTACGTTCTTGTGACGGGTTATTATCCGGTGTCCGCCGGCGTGCATCGCCCGTCGTGCGTCAACATTTGCATTGTTAACACTCATGAAACTTGGTCAAAATGTCTGTCTTGATGATGTCTAATAAAGTCTGTAAAACGATCCTTTGGAAGGTCAAATTTGAAACTGGGTCACGTTGGGTCAAAAGTAAGTTATCTCTTAAAGTAACATATTTTAATCAATCACTACTATAGCTCACATGAGCGCGAAGCGCACAAGGTACGTTCTTGTGACGGGTTATTATCCGGTGTCCGCCGGCGTGCATCGCCGTCGTGCGTCAACATTTGCATTGTTAACACTCATGAAACTTGGTCAAAATGTCTGTCTTGATGATGTCTAATAAAGTCTGTAAAACGATCCTTTGGAAGGTCAAGTTTGAAACTGGGTCACGTTGGGTCAAAACCTACGTAGTCCAGATCAAAGAAAATTTTGTTAACACTCTAGAGTCTATATTTATAATCTTTTCCTGATAAAAACTTGGTATGAATGTTTATCTTGATGATATTTAGAACAAATTGGAATTCGGGTTATGTGAAATAAAAAACAAAGCCAGATAAAAAAAAATATTTTTAACACCCTAGAGTTCACCGTTTAAGTTTGAAACTGATGAGAATAAGTAAGAACATTTGTCTTGGTGACCTATAGGTTTAGTATGAATCTGGGTTATGCGGCGTTAAAAACTAGATTACCAGATCAAATCAAAGAATGGCTTGTTTATACTTTAGAGGCTACTTTTTATTCAATTTTCATAAAACTAGGGCAGAATGTTTGTTATTATAATCTCTTGGTCGATTTTGAATTTGGGTTACATTGGGTCAAAAGCTCTGTCACTACGTTGAGTCAACGGAAAAGCTCCTTTACACTTTCGATGCCAATTGCTTGCACCAATCTTCACGAAATTTTGTCAGAATATATGTTGTTTTTTTTTTTGTTATTTTTTTTTTTTTTAATTTTGGACGAGTATTAATCTTGGTTATGTGGAGTAAAACCTAGGTTACTAGCTCGAATCAATGAAAATGTTTGTTAACACGCAAGAGGCCACATGTTTGGTCTACTCTTAATGAATATTTGTCAGGGTATTTGTCTCCGTGAAATCTCGAACGGTTTAAATTTTTCAGAAGTTAGGTTGGTCAGAAACTAGGTCACTAGGTCAAAGAGAAGAAAAATCTTGTTTACACTTCAGAGGCCACAATTTTTGCTCCTGTCCTAATGAAACTTGGTTGGAATCTTTGTCTACTCAAAAACTCGGACGAGTTTTAAACTGGGTCATGTGGTGTCATAAACTTGGTCACTAGGATAAACATGTTTACACTGTTATGGTATGTTAATCAGGTGAACGACCTGGGGTCATCTTGACCCTCTTGTTATTATTAATTAAGTTTAAGCGTATATCTTGAATTCGTATCTATAAGTGTTTGTTTTATTAAGTTCCTTTGATTTTCTTTCTTTTTCATACGTTTGCTGTTTCTTTCTTGCTTGATTTTATTGACGTCTATTCTGTAGCCGCCTACTCTGAAGAAGTTAGCATGTAAAGCGAAATATCAAACATTGTCAATTAATAACAGAGACCTTATCAAAAAGACATACTTTCATTTTGGGAAGGAGGCAAAAGAAAAAAATGAAATCAATATTTATCCTACAAAGTTGACATATTTCTTGACATAGGCTTTGAAATATTTTCGGCTGTTTCTTTAGAGAGTTGCCCTGCTCCCTGGCAGCAATCTAACAACACATTGGGTAGTCTTTATATGAATATCCGACCGACTAATTTTGAGAAAAAGATTTGAAAACTGTTATAAACAGTGATATACGGAAAACCAGTCCCATCCATATGTGACCATAAATATGTGACCAACCAAGTAGCTTTGTAGAGGGTCTCCAGACGATAAGATCTGCAAAACTGCATTTTATTATGACTTTTTGTATTTACAAAGAAATTGTTTAACAGTTTAAGACAGAAAACAAGGTTTTCAGTGATTCAACCTAATTGCCTAGATTGTTTACCTCAGTTAATTTAGTTTTAAACCTTGGCATGTAAACATATACAAATTAACACTCTAGACAAGTTTCTTAACGATCATCCAGAAAATGCATCCTCTGAGCAGTTAACAATGTATATCTAAGATTTGACCAAGCGGCCTAGCTTTTGAAACAAAATGGCCTATTTCTGCTTTTGTCGATGATTTTATGAGGCAAATAAACTGACAAAGGTAAATTAAAAGTAGATGAAATTGTTACCTCTGACGTGTTGACGAAATAAAAGTAAAATAGTTGACGATGAAACATTATGATATCTTGCAATAACAATAGCTGACCATAAATACCGTAAAATTATTAAACTGTACATGTATGAAATATTGTAGTTTTGCCAAAATAGTTATTTCATATAGGTATGAAATCATCACATTATTCATTTACAAATATGATGGAGTGGGGACTTTACTTGTACCTTGGGCTTGATTTTTTGAAATGACAAAACCACAACAAAAAAGGTCACCACGAGTACTTTACGCTAAGAAGAGATAAAAATTATTTAACTGTACATGTATGAAATATTGTGGTTTTGCCAAAATAGTTATTTCATATAGGTATGAAATCATGACATTATTCATTTACAAATATGATGCAGTGGGGACTGTACTTGTACTGAAGTGTAGGACCACTGCCTCTACATATAAAGTCACCTTTCAAGACATCGAAGTGAATGATGATGTGCTGTCAACTCCGGAAAAACTGTTTTCTGTTCTCTTTGAGGAATTGACAAGAGAAGCCAAGTTGAAAAATGTGGTAAGGTTCACAATACAGAATCCCGAGCTGGATTCCCTGTTGTCATACCTTTCCTACCGATACCTTAACTTACCAATGAAAAATGTATGGCAGAAATAGAAAGAGTTCCGCAGTCTACCGCGGATTTTGCCATAAATGAGTCCATTATAATTGAAGTGTGGATATGCCTAATGGTGGTGATAGAAAACATTACGTGAATACAGAAAAGTTCCTGACAGGAAAAAGGTGTATCATACATATACGGAACAACGATGACTTGTGCTGTGCCAGGGCTACTATAACATTAAAGGTTAGACTAGATCAACCCGAAAAATGGAACAATATTCGGCTGGAATATGAGCCCCATGGACATTTGGTTAGAGAACTTCACCGGTTGGCTAGTGTGCCACCTGAAACATGTGGGATTAAAGAAGTGAATATGATTCAGAAGGTGTTACATGACTATCAAATACACGTGATCTCGAAAGAACATTTCAATGTAATCATTTACAGCGGACCTGAATGTGAGAAAAAGAATATGTCTATTCCCACGACCAGCATTAAAATGTTATATTTAGTGTGCATGCATTCCTGTCAAGAAGTCATTATTGTACACGGTGCCAAAAAGGATACAATAATAAAGAAGACCAAAGCTGCACACATTATGTAAGGGTATGGTGATTAAGCACACCAACTCAACTCTATTAAATATTTGGGTGCTATATTGGATCAATGTTTGAGTTATGAGACTATGGTTAAAATAGCAAATGCAAGACTCGGGTTTCTGTACAAAAAGCTAAAGTTTATATCATTGTACGCTAAAAAAATGTTAGTCATGTCCTTGATCCAATGTCACTTTGACTATGCCTGCACTGTATGGTACTAGGGTATTTCTCAGAGTCTGAAGAATAGGCTCCAGGTTACTCAAAACAAGATCATTAAGATACAAAACGCTTCTTTCAACTGGGCTGGTCACCAGTCACAAGAAGAGCGGAACAAATAACTCTAAATCACGTTTTTAAAATACATTCAAAAAACAAAGACGAATATGAAACAGGGAATAGTTCTGCCCCTTCTTACATGAATGAGCATTTTATTCAAGCCAGTACTGTACATAGTCACAAACTCACAATACCAGGTTTAGTAAATGTTCATGCTTCAGCATTCCTAAAGTCAAAGGATTTGGTAAAAAGTCATTCTGCTATAATGGTTGTTACTTGTGAAAACATTTGCTACATAATTCTGCAAACATGCAGTAGTTCAAGGTTTTAGTAAAAAAACAAACATCTTCTACATAGCTTGTAGTTACATTTGTCTTTACTATTATACTGATATTCCTTTACTGTGATACTTAAAACAGCTGAAAACTTTCTCAAATTACAACCATTTTTTACAAAATTGTTGTGCCTTGCTAGGTCATGTCATCATTCATCTAGGACCACAATGGAAATAAATGGTTTCACATTCCCCATTTTTGTGTCATCCTGGATGTATGAATTCTTGTCTTCGTATATTTTTTCTGCAGTTATTGGTATTTTATGTTTAGCGATGATTCTTAGTTGTCTTTCAATATGTTTTAATTCCTAGTCAATGTATAAGTGATATTTGAAATTTCTTTTAATTTGTGATGTACCATACCATATATTTTATATACTGAAATCAATCAACCAATCAATGCAACAACGTGTGTTATCATTGTCGAAATGTACACGACAAAGTATATGCAGACATGATACTTTGCGAGGAATGTGATAAATTCTTTCGTGGCGATTATTGTTTCGATCTCCACAAACGTGCCACGAAGAAGAGGAACCTTAAGTGCCGCATTTTTTACCGTTGTGAAGCCTTTGGAAAAACTGTAAAAAAGAAAACTAGTAAGAGAGCTCATACATGTGGGAACAAATATTGCGACGTGTGTAAAGACTTTTTTCCGGCCAATAATGGTACATGCAACCAGAGAAGACAAAACTTCAGACAAAGCCGATGTCGTTTGTTGATGAACTGGTCAACGAAATGGAAAATCCCAACACCTACATATTCTTCCACTTCGAGTGCACTCAAGACGATCTGATAATGGAAATTATCAAAATTGTTATATTGCAATTTGTGGAAGCTATGAACAAAAACCAAACTTATGCGTTCCTCAAAAAGTGTGTACAATGTGCATCGACAAAGATGTAGAAACGTGCGATAACTGCGGAGAACGTCAACACAACTTTAGTGGAGGAAGACGACTTTTGTAACTGGTTCTTTTTGGAAGAAAATTACGAAGCTACTGTTATTTGACACAATTTCCAAGGATATGATTCATACCCTATTTTGCAGAACCTTTACAAGTACGCTACAGTGCCTACTATTATACCAAATGGCGCCAAAATCATGTGTCTAACCGTTGTAAGATCAAAATGATAGATTTCATCAATTTCCTGGCGATGCTTTTAGCCAAACTACCTCTAATGGTTGGCTTTGATGAACTGAAAAAAAAGGATATTTTCCGTATCTATTCAGCTGGAAAGAAAACCAGACAGTTGTTATGAATCATTTACCAGACATTTAATATTACTGTGTCGACACAATGAAGCCAAAAGACAGAGAAATGTTTCTGAAATTGTACGACAAACACGGAAACGATGTTTTTCACTTTCAAAACGAATTGTTGAACTACTGTTATTCAGATGTAGACATTCTAAAGGGGCCTCCGCGGCCGAGTGGTTAAGGTCTCTGACTTCAAATCACTTGCCCCTCATCGATTTGGAGTTCAAGCCTCACTCGGGGCGTTGAATTCTTCATGTGAGGAAGCCATTCAGCTGGCTTACGGAAGGTCGGTGGTTCTACCCATGTGCCCGCTTGTGATGAAATAATGCACGGAGGGGCACCTGGGGTCTTCCTCTACCATTAAAGTTGGAAAGTCGCGATATGACCTATCATGTGTCGGTGCGACGTTAAATAAAAAAAAGACATTCTTAAGCGGTGCTGTCTTCAGTTTCGAGAACATTTTATGGGCATTACAGCCATAGATCCATTCGAAATGTGTACAACTAAAGCATCAGCATGTAACCTAGTGCTCAGAACAAACTTCCTACAATCTAAAACAATCAGATTTATTCCAAATGATGGCTTTAGACCTGAACGAAAACAGTCTGTAAAGCTCTGCAGTGGATAAAATACATTTCACACATTGAAGATACAGCATGCTAGAAATGAAAGTAAGAAAGTAATTGGAACTTACACAGTTGACGACTGTTACAAAACAAGAAACGGCAAAAAGGTTTTGCTAGAATTTCATGGTGATTTCTGTCATGGAAACCCTTCAAAGTACTATCGACATACGGTCAACTCTGTGAACAAAATGACGCTGGGCGATCTTTATGAAAGAACTTTAGATAAACAAAAGTATTTGGAGAATCTAGGGTATAGATACAGATGTATTTGGGAAGCAGTGTTTGACAAACAACTTGAAAACAATCCAAATATGAAAGCCTACATTGAACAAATAGACATAGTCAGACCTTTGGAACCACGAGATGCATTCTATGGCGGGCAAACAGATGCCTTTAACTTGTACAAAATGCTTAACCGAAAGAAGAAATCAACTATTACGATGTGACTTCATTTATTCGTGGGTAAATAAAACGGGTAAAGTGCCCCTAGGACATCCTGAATTAATTACGGAACATTTCAATGGCATAAACCAGTATGAAAGACTCGTCAAATGCAAAGCTATACCACCAAGGGGACATTTCCAACTAGTTTTATCTTCTAGAACAAATGGCAAACTACTGTTTCACCTCTGTAAAACGTGTGCAGCAACAAGAACATTGCAATCACAACGATAAAGACATTTGTGGGCACGTGAGTCACTGGCGAAGTTAAAAAGACCATGGAAAAGGGATACAAGATTTTGAAAATAAACGATGTCTGACACTTTGATAACTTATCCCAGTACGACCCGGATACTCGGTCAGGTGGCCGTTCAACAGAATATATCAACACTTTCCTAAAAATCAAACAGGAAACAAATGACTGCTGCAGTACAGAAGAAGACAAAAGGCAATATATCGACATGTACTTCCAGAAGGAGGGCATTTGTCTCAAATACAACAGCATTCGGAAGAACCATGGTGTGAGAGCCCTTGCCAAACTTATGCTAAATTCAACGTGCGGGAAACTCTAGCAACGCTGTAACATGTCACAAGTCGACCTCGTGGAGGACCCCGTTGTGTACTTCGACAAATTAACATCAGATCGAGAGGAAGTAACAGCTGTCAATTACGTGTCCGATCAGAACGTTGAATGTGTTGGAAATACAGAACGGATTTTCTTAAGTCAAATTCAAAGACCAACGTAATTATTGCAACACATACTACTGCTCAAGCCCGCCTTAAGCTGTAATCGTATCTGGAAAACCTAGGTTTACTAGCTTTGTATGCCGATACTGACTCCGTGAGGCGAATGGAAACCAGCTCTCGGTGATTATCTTGGTGACCTAGCCGATGAAGTGCCAAACAAAGAAATAGACACATTCGTCATTGGATGTCCAAGAAACAACGCTATAAAATTAAAAAGACCCGATGAAAATGGAAACCTGACGCAATGCAAAGTACGGGGAATCACGCTAAACTACAAAAACTTGTTGGATATCAATTTAGATGTCATGGAACGTTTTGTAAAACATAAAACAAATGGAACAGTGGCAGTGGCAGATACCTACAAAATTACCAGGAACAATGCCAAATTGTTGACCATATCACACAACAAATAATATCGTTCAATATTTGATAAGAGAGTACAGAGGGAAAATTATGTCACGTATCTTTAAGGATTTTACATCTATTTCACTGTATATACCTTGTAGTCATCTGTTGATACGTTTTTATGGTTTTATTTTACTGCTACCATTATTGCATGATCATGTAAAAAGCAAATGAATGCTTATAACAATGCGTGTAAATATGATAACAGCATATGCCATTATTTTATTGTCAATCGGTAAAATAAACGACTCTGTCATCATGTAAGAAATCTTGGTGACATAGGATACCGTTACATATCTACCCTCTATTGTTCTCTTTAAACGTGTCCGAACACGTTTAGGCTCCCCCGTATTGTTTCCCGATGATTCATCTCAGAGGGTGGCTTTACTCTAGTCCGTCGTCTAGCACAGGATAGATATGTAATTACACTGCGATCTCCACGTCTAACCGATTAGCTCAGTAGGTAAGAGCGTTGGTCTACGAATCGCGGGGTCGCGAGTTCGATCCTCGGGCGAGGCGTATGTTCTCCGTGACTATTTGATAAACGACATTGTGTCTGAAATCATTAGTCCTCCACCTCTGATAATTCATGCGGGGAAGTTGGCAGTTACTTGCGGAGAACAGGTTTGTACTGGTACAGAATCCAGGAACACTGATTAGGTTAACTGCCCGCCGTTACATGACTGAAATACTGTTGAAAAACGGCGTTAAACCCAAAACAAACAAACAAAATTAATTTTATAGTTACACCCAAGTATGCGTACTTGTTTTCTAAATGCTTTAATGCATGACTGGACGTAAGCTCGTCGGAACGGTCTTATCAAATAATTCATTTTCAAGCACGCATGTACAGAAAGATATTCCATTTTCTTTTATTGTCCAGCCCATCAATAGCAGAAAATTTTTCAATAACGGTTTTCAAACAGTGTTTCAACTATACATCACCTCAATTTGTTAACAAATCAACACTACTGGAGTTGGAGCTATTCCATTCCCAAAGACTTTGATGTAATTCAATTAATCTTAAAATTAAAACACCATTATTCGGACTTCTTTCTGTTTATGGAAAAACTGTTTCAGTAGATCACTAGCTAGATGTGATAATTGGTCTTGCAATTGTAAAGTGTATTTTGAATGCACAATAAGTTGTTATATCAAAATAGTCGCCATATTTTAACTCGAAATTTGTACTGCGTTGAGAGTTTTTTCTATTAGGCCTAGCAAATCAATGTTTGTGTTCGGTATCATTCTCAAAAAATAGGGTAGGTAAGTCGTGTTTGTTTCTGATTTAATAAGGGATACTTTTCAGAAATTATATTTGTGTCAAAAAATGAATACAAGTAACGTTGTTATGCTTTTGTGTAACAGTAAGTTGATTTCAAACATGTCTGATCAATAGACATGTTTGAACCATAAAAGTGCAGTTTTGCAACTTTTTGTCAAGAAGTTGAAAGAAAAATTCCTGAAGGCAATAAAAAAACTTTAGGGTCGGGCCAAAAATTTACAGTAGGTTGAGAAACAAATATGTTTAGGCCGTACGCAAAACTTCATTGAGCTGTTTAAAATGTATAAAATTTGTGATACACAGTGCAATTATTTTTAAACTTGTCATTAATGAACTTAATGATTTATAGACTTCAACAAATCTGCTTCATAAAATGTGTCATCTCTCTAAAAGTACAAATTGTGAAAAAGGACAAACCGACAAATTGGCCGGTTCGCTCCATCTATTAGCATAACTATTTATCAGTTTGTTGTTATCCAAGTTTTATATAAAAAGTGGTCCATAATAGTGGGTTACAGTTTTGGCCTAACGTTCAAGGTCATTGGAATCTGATTTTGTTTCAATTCTCAGACAGTGTATTAGATAGGGCTTTAAAACTTTACAAAAATGACTTGGTGTAACTCGAGAAAGATGCTTATAAACATTTTTAAGTAGGTCAAAGGTTAGGATCACGAGGAACAGACATAAACCTCTGGATTTTGTTTCGTTTAAGCACTTGTGGTCGGAAGATATACTTCTACAGCTCTCACAACCTATGCAGTGACTCTATCAAAACTGTATACCAAATTAACTTTATTGTCAATAGCATCTACACGCATGGCAAACTACAGAGCTACCTCTTTAAGATGACACTCACCTTTGTTGATGTTCTTTTATCGCGACGTGCACTACCTCGGAAGTTGCGACAGAGCAGTTTACCGTATACCTCTTAAAGAGGTAGCTCTGTAGTTTACCAGGCGTGATCTAGAGCATTAACAAACTTTAACTTTGATTTGATCGAATGTCCTAGCTTTTGACCCCACATGATACAGATTATAACTTGTTTTGAATCATGAAGACAAACATTCTGACCTATTCTCATGAGTTTTAAACTTAGGTTGTGGATTCTAGACTATTAACGTGATTTTAGTTTTTAATTCACAACTCATTCTAAAACATAGATTAGATGTTATCAAAATAAAAATTATGTCCAAGATTAAAAAAAAAAGTTACAACTGTGACCTCTAGATTGTTAAAAAAGCTTTTCCTTTAATTTGATCAGTTGACCTAGTTTTTGATTCCACATAACCAAGGTACTGATTTGACCTAATGGGCATCAATATAACCTGAAATGTAGATCCCTCGGAAGCACCGAGAACAAGGCAAATAGTGAAAATTGCAGACTCGGTTTTAATTGAGTCTGTTCATGAGCATTACTGGAAAATGCAACATTGCCCACGCCCACGAGCTAAAGCAGTATTCAATTTTCAAATCTAAGTGAGTTGTAATCAATGATCCCGAAGGACCAGAAAATATAACAACAGATTCAAACTTGGTCTTAATGTCAGGAAGACAAGCATACTGACATGTTCTCATTAGTTTCAAACTTAAATTGTGAACTCCAGAAAATTTTTAAGATTTTCCTTTGTTCTAAGCCAGTGACAAAAACCTTAAATGTCCAGTTTGAAATTTGACCCAGAGATCACTAAAAAAATTCTTACCAAGTCCACTGAAGATTGGGTCACAACTGTGGCCTCTAAAGCGTTAACAAGATAATGTTGACGCACTACAGACGAATCAGGACGGACGACGACGCACGCCAGACAATGGCCAATCAGTCAATCATCATTGCTCGTGAACATTGAGTACATGTTAAAGTCGATTATAAATTCATGACCAATTTCATTTCTTTAGTATGTGTGACCGCTCGCCAACTAATACCATACGAAGAGCGTGTCAAAATGAAAAATGAAAAAAAAAATATAGCGATGCCCTAGCCAGCAAGTACTATTTGCAATACCTTTCTTGCTTTTAGACTTCTTGATTGCGTAGAACTAATCCTTGTACTGGGTCATTATTTAAAGTAGGTTTTTTTCTGATATGTTCGCTTCTGTTTAAACACAATCATGCTAAAATGACGTCACTTTAACGTGCGAAGACGTCAATTCTTTTTTGCGACAAAGAAAGAGCTCTACTGTACTTTCTCTACAGTTTTATATTGAGTGCATAGTAGAATCCATATAATATATCGCAAAATCTTGTTTTACTCAAAATCGGTTATGCATCACCGGAATAATAATTCACACGGGCACTGACCTCGTGAAATTATTCCGCGGACGAATAACGTCTTTTCGAGTATTAATAACGTTACATCACAGGTTTTCTATGAATAATTTCTTGAATAACCCACTATTTAGAATGTCTTTAATAAGACAAATACATGAGTCGCCACTTTGGTGCATATATCAATTATGTTTATCATATGTTTGAGGTCAAAGGAATGAAATAAAGCCATTACATAATTTTGAATATATACTAGTGTAATGTAAAGCTTTGACGTTGACGTCGTTTCAAGAACAGAACAGAATAGAGCATATGTTTTATTTTGACCTGTACATACTACATCATCATGTACAATTAAACATGTCATCACGTGTAAATGTGGAAGTTAGCATAGTGTTGAGGATGAATTATACATTCGATATTATATAAAATATTTAAACGCTGCTAATTATTTGTAGCCTGCATCGAAACATATATTTATGACATGTTAAGGTATTGCACAGAGGATATATCAAACATACCTCTGAAGAGTATGAGAAAATAGATCCTACAAATGAGTCAAACAACATACACAATAACTTAGGCTTAATATGGAAATCCTTACAATCATATGTTAGCAAATTAAGAGCCTGTAAATCTTTTCCAATCAAATGCTCTATATTTGATGCAAAATTACCAGTATAGATAAAAACAGTACCGAGATAGTTAAAAATATCTACAACTTCAATAGGATTGCCACCTCTCTCTTTCAGACGTTCTGCCTCTTTTCCTAAAGACAACAATTTTTAGCTCACCTGAGCACTAAGTGCTCAAGGTGAGCTTTTGTGATCGCCCTGTGTCCGTCGTCCGTCCGTCCGTCGTCAACAATTTGACTGTTAACACTCTAGAGGTCATAATTTTGGCCCAATCTTAATGAAACTTGGTCAGAATGTTAATCATGATAATTTCAAAGTCTAGTTTGAATCTGGGTTATGTAGGGTCAAAAACTAGGTCACTAGGTCAAATCAAAGGAAAAGCTAGTTAACACTGTAGAGGCCACTTTTATAACCATGTCTTAATGAAACTTGGTCAGAATGTTAAGCGTGATTATCTATAGGTCAAGTTCAAATCTGGGTAAGGTGGGGTCGAAAACTAGGTAACCGGTTCAAATCAAAGGGAAAGCTTGTTAACACTATAGAAGCCACATTTATTACTGTATCTTCATGAAAATTAGTCGGAATGTTAATCGTAATGATCTAAAGGTCCAGTTTGAATCTGGGTCATGTGGGGTCAAAAACTAGGTCATCGGGTCAAATCAAAGGAAAAGTTAGTTAACACTTTAGAGGCCACATTTATGTCCATATCTGACTGAAATAATCTTGATGATATTTAGGTCAATATGTCAGGTAAACGATACAGGGCCTTCATGGTCCTCTTGTTATTTTCAAAGTGTTTACTTCAAGTCCTCAATGATTACAATATATATAAAGTAAATCGAACCTATTCTGTAAATCCTCAGGCGTTTAACCGTAAATGTTGGTGCCCATTCGATGCACTCTTTCGAATGAGATATTTTTAACAAGGTACTGGGCAATTTTCATATTGATTACAATGAATTGTAATAATTGTACCTTTTTTTCCTCATTCTTCTCCGACGGGGCCTCTTGTATTTTGGAAAAGAAAACAAGATTGCGACTGAAGATACGAAATCTCTTTTTGTAAATCTTCCGTTTGTTTTTCTTTTGATTGACTTTACTTGTAGTCAGTGCGAGTGCAAAATCAATCGGATCCGTTTTCTCCTCTACACAGCTAATTCTATACTTTGTTTTTATATCCATGTCATTTAGTTTGCACCAAAGTAAATATAACCGACGTAAGTCAAATTAACTTAGTCTTTAATAGGTAAAAAGGAAGAAATTTTGATGTTTCAGCAGAAAAAGCTTACATGTTATAAAAAGAATATTATATTTGTATTTTCCCACATTAAAATCTAGTTTGACCTTAAGATATAAATCGGACTGCTCTTGCAATTTCAGATTAAAAGTCCATAAACACAGTAATGGATGCTCAGTCGGGATGTTACGAATTTGAAAGGTAAGGTTTTTTTTTTTGTAAGTTCGAACTCAAATTCTATGGTCAACACGCTGTACTGATAGCATTTTTATCTTACAAACGAACACTAAAAATCTAAGGACAACTTCATTTTACAAATAGTTCTTTTTAACATTATCTAAACTACATTTGCATGTAGCACTGTGCTACTATATACTAACTATATATATATACATGTTTTTTAACCTTATTTAAGCCACATTTTCATGCGGCACTGTGCTACTATATATATGAGCCGCTCCATAAGAAAACCAACATAGTACATTAGCAGATCTGGTCAGGATCCATGTTGTTTGCTAACGGTTTCTCTAACTGCAATAGGCTTTGAAAGAGAAGATCATGGATCCTGATCAGTATGAGTGGATGCGCAGGCTGGTCTGGATCCATGTATGGAATTAAGGAAAAGCTTGACGAAGTAAATGAACTAAGCGTTATTTTTCTACAGATATTAGATGGTTAACTCGTGTGATTTACACGAAAAAAGAATGTTACTAACAAGGTGATTTCTTACTGACTTTAGTCATAAAGCTTATATTGATTCACATAATTACTGCGCCAATTGTTTAATGATTTCATGATATTTTTGAAAGACATTTTTCATTAGTTAATAGTTATTTTAACCACAAGATGGAAGAAACTGAATATAATTATGATAGCGAACAGCATGGATCCAGACCAGACTGCGCGGATCCATGCTGGCCGCCAACGGAATACATTGGTTTTCTCATGGTGCGGCTCATATATTCTATGTACCGGAAAATAATTGTAAGTTAAAAACTTTTAAGACAATTAAAGAAATTTGCAAACTGTAAGATAAAATTCGAAATCGTATTGTGAACATCTTTTATAAGGAATTAAACGTATTCAAAATCAGAATTTACCTTGAACTTTTCTTTTTCAGTTTACCAATTTTCAGAGAACCACTCTGCTTAATAGATGAAGACATTAATATTGTTCCAGAGGTCTTAAAACAAGTAAAGACCATTGACTGTCCGCTGGTAGTTGTTGCAGTAACAGGACTGTACCGAACAGGAAAATCATATTTGATGAACCGCTTGGCTGGTTTAAAAAGGGGTAAACATATGTAGTCTATGTATGATTAAAGTGATTTTAAGAGCTGCAAATTTACTAGAAGTTCCATTCATACTAATGTGTTCTACCAAGTGGATTGAATTAATAAACTTATATAAGACGAACGTTAGATATAAGATTACAATAGTCTTATATTGTTCAGAGGTAAGATTTTCAGCATTTATTTTTCAAATTGATACCAATTTTTGAACATTTCGAAAACATGATTTCAAATGTTCATATTAATCATGTTGTTTACACGAAAAGGCTATCATTCAAGACGTTTTGTCATCTAGAGTGTTTTCAATGTTTATAATGTTTTGAAATATATTTATAAATTATTATGGAAAGCGACTTGTACGTCAAGGGCATGGACAAGGTTTGATAGAACAATTAAAACAAGTTTGCCTCTTGTCTAACTAAATAGCGCAGTATAACACTTTTGCGAATAAAACACTTTAGAAATTTGTCATTCTTAAAACATGAATTTGCCCGATGCATTATTGACTTTGAACATGGCTCAGAAAACAGGCTTCAAAACAAAATTCATATACAAAGCAGGGCATTGTAGATCCGACATTTCTGATAGCTGTTATATAGTCATACCCTGTTGGGGAATAGTTGCAAGTCCACTATATGTTATTCGAAAAGTGTTTTACATTACCATGTGGCTCTGCTTTACATATGCACTTTGACGTAATATTTGTTAAATAATCTTCATTCTGTTGGTTCCAATATCTGCAGCAACTGAACCGACATTGATACTTTACAGGTTTTCAACTTGGTCATACTGTCGAGCCTGAAACTAAAGGAATATGGGCACTGTGCAAAATTAATCCCACAAAACGCGATCATGTCCTTATGTTTCTGGACACAGAGGGCTTATGCTATGTTGGAAAGGTATATTTCAAGAAACCAATTAAGTTCGAAAAAGTCTTTAATAAGCGTTATTTCTTATAACTTCATACATGAGTGGTTTTTCTTGCGTCGCATTAGATGCCATAAGAAATGAGCTACCAAGAGTAATAGATTGATGTATAAAATAAGTATAATACTAACTTAAATTTCAATCAATATTGCTGAATAATCAATGCCATGTGGTCACTTAAAGGTTTAGGTTTGTATATTAAGATCTTTTATAGGAATTTGATAAATGAGCAATGATATGAAATTGTATTGAAGTTCAGTCTCATTCTTTTACTAGGAGGACTCCAGCCACGACAATAAGATTTTTGTTCTGTCAACTTTGTTAAGCAACGTTCTTTTGTACAACATATACTCGTGCTTCAACAGCGATGCTATAGAAAAGACGACGTATCCTCTTTGTATATTTATTTCGTTTAAAGTGTCCAAAGACTTGAAAATATTGATTAATCATCTTAATATCGAATATTATAAATTAACATAACAACAAGTTTGTGATACGACAACAACATATTGGATAATAACGTGACCTAAAATGGTTTTCATTCCGCTGGCCTCTAATAATATTAGTTTTAATCTTATTAATATTTTATTTTTTCTATTATAATAAATACTATTTTACAAAAATTATTAACAGACTATTTAAATATATTATACCTGAGTTTTCTTTTTATCATTTTGCTTGGTGATCAGTTTTCTGAATCTTATCTGTTTCTATAAATGTCTAGATTGAATCTGCAACGGTCATTTATATTAAAAATTGGCGACGTTTATAAAACAACTCTGATTTTCCCGTAATTTTTTACATAGCCACTAATCAGTGTCACTTCCTGTCCTACTTTCGCGTTCATGTGCATTGGGAATAATAATGTTAAATCTAACATTACCAAGTAATTACAAATTTTATAAAAAGAAAGAAAATACATGAAATAATATGACCAAGGTAAATGTTACTTAATACACATAAATATTTACATGAATTATTATGCCATTATAAATATCTGCAGTTGTTTGTCAAAATGGGTGGGATGATATATATATATCAAACTCTCCCTTTATATAATGAATGTCACAATAGAAGATAGAACCTGCTGTTAGTAAGTTATTGTAGAAGGGACATAATCATATGTGTGTGTCATACCGTTGTTTATGCTATCAGAGATCAACAAAATGTTTTCGTTATAAAAAGTGTGAAAAAATGTTCCCAATAATTTTACAAAGCAAAACATAGTTGCATGTTCCGCAGTAATACACACTCACTGTAGAAGCTTGAAAGAAGAAGTTGATGTTGTATACCAATCTGTTTTCCTTATAGTGCAGTCAAAACTGCATTAGATATTTCTTTTATAGACCACGTTGTGTCACTCTAACCAGTCTCTAAAAATTTTATAACAAGACAAATGTTCTGACTATTTATTTTTATTTTTTTCATAATTATACATAACAATGCTGACTAATACTTTCTCGTGAATTTATCAATAATTCATTTAAATTTAGTTTAGAGAAACAAATATATGTAGTTTATGAAGTGATATGCATATATTAGTACCTTAGCGAGAGAAGATTTATTACAGAACTGTCAAAAAATATAAAGTTCCAGAATACAAAAGAAGAAGATTCGAGCGATAAATTACATACGATTATGCCAACATTTGTCCTTTGCTTAAGGGACTTTTGTCTCTGCTTAGAGAAAGATGGAGTAGAGATAAGTGCAGACGAGTATCTGGAGGCTTGTCTTGAAATCAACTGTAAACATGGAGTTTATGACAGAGATTCGGACTGGGCTAGGAAATGTATAAAGAAGTATTTCCCGCAGCGCAAGTGTTTTACTTTCGACAGACCAGCAGATAGAATGAATATTAACCGGTTAGAGGATACTTACGAAGCGAATTTGTCAGAAGAGTTTAGAGAAGATATTGACAGATTAAGGAAATACATTTACAATCTGACTCCCGTAGCTTCGGCCAACAGTATACCTGTCACTGGAACTGGTAAAAACTTTTATGACTTTTTAATGAATCTGATTTTCATGCATGAATAGCCGCTTATTGTACAATTGTTGGTCTTCGGTTTATCTCAATAACAACAGTGAGTAAATTGCATACATAAAACGTTGAACTTGTGCCAATGAATATTAAACAACCCATTCATGTGAAATTGTCGACGATCGTTTTCACATTTTTTATTTTTTTTTAGTTGTGTGTGTGTTATGTTGGGGTTTTTTTACCGTAAACTCTAAACGTATTAAGCGTAAATAAAATTGATGTGATATATTCCACGTCTATATAAAATTGGTTCGTAGTTGCTAAGATAGGGCATGGTTCTCAAAATCTCCATGCAGTCGATACAGTGATATTATGTTTTAAATTGAAATCCGCATTTTTGCTATTCATCAGCAATCGAATAATTTTACATATTTTTAGGGGATGACATGCTATTTTTTTAGAGGAGGCATTAAAATTTAAGAAAACAAATATTTCAACTCTGATTTGTAAAAAAAAGTGTCTACTGACTGAAGCGTTGGTTATTTTTCTAGGTTAAGGTGGACCTTTACAATCTATAGAAGCTGCATTTTTGACACTGTCATTAGGGGAATATGTAAGCCAAGAATCATAACACTGATACCCATTAGTTCAAAATTATGGCCCTTTTTGTACTTAGAAAATTGTGTTTCTTGGTTAAAATTTTTGTTAAGGTCCATTATTTCTCAAAAACTAAAAAAAAGCCACAATTTTGAAACTTTGCTCAATTGTTTATCATCATTCACGAACTGCTAGTATGTAGACAAAGAACTATTAATCTGACTTGCATGTTGTCAAAAGTATGGCTCTTTTTGTACTTAATATGGACTACCTGTGGCGAGCATAAATAAACTTATATACAAACAATGTGCAGCATCAATAAGAGATGATGTTCATCAGAATGTCTTGCTATTCTGCCATTCAAGTATTTCACGATGAAAAATGACGGCTCTCGGGTATTGTGCAAAGTTCACTTATTATGTTCTAGTGTTTATTGTCTTATTGTTATTCTGTTCGGAATAATTATAGCCCATTCGATGACTTGATAATCTACGACCTAGTCTGTATAATCTACAAGCTCTGATAACATTATCATTGTAGCTTTGGTAAAACAATAAAAAGTAAAGTAAACATATATCTTATATATTATTCATTTACTTAGATGGCATAATGAATATTTGTGTCGGCTTGTTTTAAGGTTATTAAAATAAAGGAACAGTTATATAACACATTTATGCAATAACGTATATCAAATATTGAAGTTTTACCTTTTTAGCTTTGATATTTGCCATACATGTAAAAACTTTTATCATATGCACATAAATAAATGTTAGTCTTGTCAACATTATTACTTTTTAGATAAACATATCATAGTATTACTGAAATCGATATATTTTGAAAATTGTTTAGTGTTGATGTTAAAAACAATCACAATTAAACACAAGATATACTATTTTCACCGCTGGTAATCCCTAAACATAAATGAAAACAAATTAAATATCTAAGTTTCTAATATCTCGATTGAACACGCTATGTGAGAATGCATCACTTATTCATTAAATTGTTCATAAAAATTTTCATAAACCTGTACTTAGGGGTTGTGAAAATAATACGATATTTGTGAATCTTAGTTGCACTGATTTGAAATATGTTTGCATTGTCAATGCACATATTGTTCTCAATGAAGGGCAATTCATTTTGCTAAAAATACAGTGTAAAACAATAACTTCACATTTCAGTGTTTTCTCATCTTGTAAGAACATATACGCAAGCAATAAGGGAAGGCAAAATTCCAGATGTTGATGACGCTTTTACGGTGGCTAAAAAGTTTGAAAATGAAAGGAAAAGGCAAAATGCTATTCTCGAGTTCCAGTCACAGATTTCACAGATCAAACTTCCGATTCTGGACAAAATCGAACTCGAAAGTTCCTTTGAAAAAATTCAAAAATCCGTTGTTACCACTTTCAGACCACAATTTACACTGGCGGCTTATGGAATTAAAGCAGAGGTGAATATATATATTTTTTTTATATTACTTTAGTTTGTGTTAGCGTATCAAAAAAGTAATCCAAAAGCCAGAAGGAAAGTAAAGTTACAGGTACTGCTGTCACAAAAATATGTATATGTATTTTCGTTATGTTTGTAATACATATGTAATCAGTCGTCCAATCGTTTTGATAAACAATGCCAGATGAGTGCATGAAAGACGCTTAGGAACTTGCACGTAGTAGTCGGCGGCCCAGATAACAGATTCTAAGAAAAAGTTCAGAATGATAGATCTATACAAAAATTAAAATTTATTATTGAAAAGATATGGAATGGGAATTTAAGTAAAAAATCCTTGCATGTAAATGACTAATTCCTGCGTGTTAGTTGCCTATTATTGTGTGATAATGACTTAGCCATTGGTGTTAATCACTTATTATTGCATGTAAAGGATTTATTATATTGTGTAAGTGGCTAATTCTTGATTTGATTGAGAGAGTGAGTCTGTTGTATTTCTTGTTTACTTGTCTTCTTCTTCTTAACATGTTTGTGTGTTCTAATTCTTGCTGCTTTATCGTAAGTGCATTGGCTTAGTTGCTAATGAAACATTCCAGATTTATGGATGATATTCGCAGCCAAAATTGCATCGGTCTAAACGAAAGATATCGCGTAGCAGGTTATCGAATGAAAGAAGCAGCAAGCATCAAGGATAACCACGAAAGCATAATATAAAATCATGTTATGGCACCAGGCACCAGGCGGTGCTGCTTTCGTGAATATTCGACATTTTCCGTGAAACCGTGAATAAAGTTTCTTTGTTATATCCCTTATTGGCATATACGTCATTTGTAACGCATTCATTATCACGACCGCAATCCATTTTACTGGGATCGAAGACACTCAGTTTTAAGTAAGGCATCTGTATTCCGTAGGTATTTGACATCCCAATGGTTATATTGAAAGTACCGGATTGAACTAACAGTGGTAACAGGAGTTTTTGTTGGGGGGGGGGGGGGATTTTTTTTTTAAATGGGAAGAGCCATGCTTTTTAAGTAGCAATAAGCGCACTATTCCCACAGGAAAGAGGAATCTTGCAAAGCCTTGATAAAGAATTTCAAAAAGGTGTCCACTAAAAATTGAGAAGCTCGCATTCGCTTTTCAAACCTATTTTATCATGTTACAGAGAAGGTATTAAAATGTGCAGATTAGAAATTATACACCGTTTTCAAAAGTGATAGCACCATGAATTTGAATGGGGCTAAAGCTTCACTTAGA
Source organism: Mercenaria mercenaria (assembly GCF_021730395.1). Classification (NCBI taxonomy): domain Eukaryota; kingdom Metazoa; phylum Mollusca; class Bivalvia; order Venerida; family Veneridae; genus Mercenaria; species Mercenaria mercenaria. The sequence continues at coordinate 16,973 of NW_026459967.1, read as the reverse complement.
ATGGCTTCATCAGCTCTTAAATAAAAAGGGAAATCTTCCTTTGTAATGGATAAAAAAGACATATTTAAATTATAAATCAAATGCATGTATCAGAAAAAATGCAATTGACTCGTAATAATTATCTGTAATATTTAAGATCAAAAACACGATTGATAGTCATTTATACATATCTATTAAGAGTCCATAACAAAATTTCATTTCCTGTAATAATAACTAACAAAACGTGGTTATTATTGCTATTTTAAGAGAGTGGCGGCCAGCCTAATCTAAATAATGAGGCCTCATGTAGATCGATCTTACAACCTTTGATATTTTGCGTTGTCTACCTAAAGGAGGGGATATCATCCATATGTATTTAGACTAGAGGTCGTCCCACGATTGGTACACTGTGAATGGTTACTGTACATGTTGGTCACGTGTTGCCATTATTTTTGGCATCTCTCTCTCTCTCATATATAGGCAGTCTGTCATTGTCTAGACCATCCATTTTCTTTTGGGCATTTTAGCCATCATTTTATACCAGTATTTTCACCATTTGACCAAGGTTTCTTTTGGAAGCATGCCATATTGTTATTTTACACCCCTTTTAGTTATTGCAGGCGCACCACTCCCTCTAAAGATGTAACAGTAAACCTTTGCTTACGGCCACCTCTGAATAAAGGCCACCTGTGACTAAAGGTCAGAGTCTGGGAACACCTACTGAAACATCTCTAAACAAAGATCAAATGTGGACAAAATTAAGGTTTTGTCATTTACTGGAGGTAGCTTTTTTCACAGGTTTGACAGTATATTGAAAAAAAAATTTTTTGAACCGTTTTTTTTTATTAATAATAGTGAAAACTTCCGAGAAGGAAGATTTGTCAACTTGCCATTGTTCACAAGTCTTAACAATGTAGTCATAGGAAAAAAAAACAAGAGTTTAATTTATAATCAGAGCTTTCTTTGGATAACAGTGTACATGTTATATACAGTGTAAGTGTAGATACTGTTCTGTTTGCAGTAGGAAACAGAATGTTAGGCCATCCTTAAAAGCAGGGGCGGCAAATTCAATTGTCCGTATTGCCCGGGTTGTCCCAAAGCTTGTACGGAAAAGTGAAATTTGACCAGAATTTACTATATAACTATCATACGGACAAGTAAAAAATAGCAATTGACAAAAACGGACAAGCAAGTCACAATCAAATTTCGCCACCACTGAAAAAGAGTGTTTGTTGCCGGAATATTTTGATATGGGTAGTTGGGAAGGTATGTTTATTTTTTCATTTTTATTTTTAAACAGAACTAGGACACAAGCTGTTTTTCATCTAAAGTAGGAAATTAACACCGAAATTTAGTGTTCATTTACAAGTTATTTTGCAATAATAACTTATTGATAAGAATAATACATGGGACTGACAGTTACTAAAAACACAAATTTTCAATATAGGAAAACTTACAATAGTATGTTTAATGACTGTTTGTCATTTAGGGATGAAACGGACCACCAGCAAAGACAAATAATTCTATTTAGATACTGAGTTACAGTCTGTGAAGGTTTGAAACTGGGTGCTAATTTTAGTTGACTCCATTGTAATTTGTTGAGAATATTTGGTTGCCTGATCGCAGACTGCAGTAAATAGACTTAAATGCAGACACACAGTTGAAGAAAACAATTTTCATTTATTCATATTCTTTGTTTTACTTTGTAGTCTGACAGTGATGGAGCGAAGAGAATTGTTTCAAGTGCGGTTTGCTTGGTTGCACTGACATGCTTGCGAGACCATGTTTCAAACTGCGGACAAAAAGGTGTGGTTTCAAGTAATATCAAAGATGTAAGTTTTAACAGTAACAACAACGTGTATACTTAGTACATGCGCAGATCTGGCCCCATACTCGTGACTTTGTACCAAAACAAAATTGAGGTCGCAGAGTCAAGATTTTTTTTAAAGTTCTAAAGAAGGCCTGTCTTGTTCTCAAATATAGTAAAATTAAACATGATTTAATGTATTTTAAGAAACTAGGTACATGAAAAGACAATAATACTGGATCTATTTTCTACTTTAGATGAAAACCAGCTTTTGCCCTAGTAAAACAAAAAAGAAATCACCTACCTACCCAGGTCTGGAAACTAAAAACAAACCAGGTTTTAGCTTAACTTTTCGAAGAATACAGAGAGCTATACCACTCGCCATGACGTCACTCCACAGTTAAGTTTTTCGTAGCACCCCACATTTTGACAAAACGTTTGACATATAGCTTCGAAACTCTTTACTCTTTTGTACTATCACAATTTCAAGTTATAGGCAAGAGCAAATAGCTCCCTCAAGGACTTTGTCTCAATTATGGTCCCTTTTAACTAAGAAATCTTGGTTTAAGTTTATATACCAGTTCATGTATTGTGAAGTGTTTGACAAATTGCTTTGAAACTTTATTCTCTTGTTTATTATAACAGTCTGTATTTGTCGAAAAGAGTACATAACTCTGTCAAGTATTTTGACTGAATTATGGCACTTTTTTAACATAGAAATTGGTTCAAGTTTTGTGCAAGTCCATGTTTGTCAAAACGGACATGGGCTTTGAAATTTTGAACATTTGTTCATTGTAATGATCTCCATGTGTAGTAAAAGGTATGTACATTTGTCAAAGATTTTTGACTTGATTTCGGTCCTTCTTAGACTTGGAAATAATTTAGTTATTTTGTACCAGTCCATATTTTTTCTAAACTGTTTGACATATGTCTTTCAAACTTAGACTACATGTTTACCATCGAAGTTTCCATATGTAAACAAAACTACATAACTAGGACAAGGGTTTTGACTCTCTTATCGCCCTTTATAGCTAACCTAAGCAATGCTCATAGTGAGCCAGTGTCAATAATTGTGTGTAAAAGACATGTTCTTCTCCATAACCACTGGCATTAATGTTCCTTGGATAGACCTCTACCAAATTTGTTCAAACGGTTCTTAGACTGTCCGGTTGCATATAGGGGCCGCCAGAGCCTAAAAATTAAAAAAACAAATCATCAAAAGACATCTGCTCTTAAACCGTTGGTCCGATTTTGAAATAATTTCACACATATGGTCCTTATGTTGACCTCTACCAAGATTGTTCATATTATATTGATTTGTCTAAAAACGTGGCAGTCAGAGGGCGTTGTCACTTTTTCCTATATGTATAAAGTGGAAACTTTAAACAAATCTTCTTGTATGAAACTACTGGTCCAATTTTGAAATAAATTCACACATATGGCCCTTGTGTGATCATCTACCAAGATTGTTCAAGTTATTTAGATTTCAAAGAAAACATGGCCGCCAAAAGTATCGTACAAATAAAATATTCTTGTGTGAAAATGATAGCCCATTTTACACAAATGGTTCATGTGTAACCCTCTACCAAGATTGCTCAAATTATTCTGATTCGTCAAAAAACATGGTTGCCAGGAGGCGTGGTCACTTTTCCCTTTATGTATACCATACTTGTCCAAATTATGGCCACACCCGTGTCGGACATGTACTTACTATAGGCTTTTATTTTAGAAACTTTGAAATTTGAAAATCTTCTCCTCTGAATCAATAATAACTAGAGCCTTGATATTTAAAGTGTGATATGAGATTTGTAATGTCTACCATAATTGTGCAAATTATTGCCTAAGGGTCAAACGTGTGTTTGACATGTATGAAATACAGGTAAACACAGAAGAAACCTAATTCTGTACTTATCCAAGCACACTTGAAGCCTTGTACAAAGCTGAGTGCTTAAGGGAAAATGACACTCTTGTTTGACAGGCACAATGTCTGTCTTGTGTATTTTCCTTCTTTGTCTGAAAGTCTTTTGTAATATTTAAACCCCATATTAACATCATTTCTTCGAATAGTGGAGCGTGCTGTCAACAGACAGCTCTTGTTTACAGCTGGCCTAATCTGGATCAACTGATCTTGAACATACATTTTTGTGTGAAGCATACTTTTACACATTATTTCAGATTTGAGAAGAAAACTTTCAGAAAGATTTTTGTGGAGTCCGCTTGCTGTGAGCTCGATATAGTCGTAACTTTCGGTGGATCTGCGTTCGTCAGTCCGTCCAATTTTGTAACTTTGACAATCATGGACCACTCTTGTTTATATTTGGCATGAATGTTTACTTCAATGAGGAGTGTCATGCGCAAACCCCATGTTCCTATCTCAAAGGTCAAGGTCACAGTCGGAGGTCAAATGTCAAATTGAAGTTTGTCTGGAGTATTTCTTCTTCACGCATTGTGGAATCTTGTTTATATTTCATTTGTCTTTTGAATGTTTATCTCAATGAGAAGGAGGGTCATGCGCAAACCCCATTTTCCTATCTCAAAAGTCAAGGTCACAGTTGGGGGTCAACGGTCACACTGAAGTTTGTCCTGACCATTTCTTCTTCATGCATGGTGTGAATTTGATGAAATTTGGCACAGATTTTCACCATCATGAGACGGAGTGTCTTGTTCAAGAACCAGGTTTCTCGGTCTAAGGTCAAGATCACACTTAGAAGTCAAAAATCAGATTCAGGAATGACTGTGCAGAGAATTTGAATCATATATGCAGTTTTGTAACAGAAACTTTACTTTTCATGTACTTCTTTTGAGTAACTTAAAATTTTTGGTTAAAGTTTTATAAAGTACAATATATTGAATACTATCAAAGGTAATTAGTTGGAACTTGAAATACCCCTAAATACCTCTTAACTATCAACATAACCAACTGGGAAAGCAATCCCCAGAACTTGGTTTTGAGTTTTACATATTTATGTCCCTTTATAAATTAGAATTTTTTACTATTCTGCTGACAGCCCTCGTTAATGGAAATAAAACCTTGTAACTTTGTGTTTCAGGTGAGGCCATCTCCACACCTTAGTTGAGTATTGATGGTAGCCAGGAGAATGTAACTTTAAACATGGGACATGTGTTTCAGTCCTTAATTATCGGATGCCCAATGTTGTCTAAGAACATTGCTACTGGAAGAATGGAATTTAATCATAAATCACGAATGCTTTCTTATGTGAATACTTGTGCACCATCAATTTGCTTCTGCAAAACTAATGATCTTGTGAACTAGGAAAAGCTGTAAAATCACAACGTCATTATAATTGTAGAAGCTGAAGGCTTTTTCGAAAGGACTATACGAGGTCAAGAATAATTCTTCGATCTCTCTATTTAAACATTCAATCTTGACCACGCTAGACCACTTGACATGATGTGTATTTTCCATTAAAAAAGAAATAGCGGATGTGAAATCATAAACTGCTGTCTACACAAGATAACCGATGTCCTTGTATTTTTTTTTAAGTGAGTTTAAAAAGAATTGAAATAAAAAGATGTTTAAAAATAATGCTATGATTAGGTTACTGTTTCACATTACTGAACTTTTATGCCATTTTTAAAGGTACTTCTGCACGTTTGATAAACCGTAAGTGATGGCGTAACGTCATCTATCCGGAAAAAGTAGAATAAAGCCTGGATTCTGTGAACGGAAATGAAAATAGTAAATGGCAACCTGTGAGTAATTTATCACAATGGGACTGTTACTATCTTTTCTAAGTTAAAATATGATATTAAAACATGTTAAATAATTAACAAAAATGTCTTTCAAAGCTTTCAAATCCGTCTGGCATAAGTTGAGGCAGACGACTATGTCATTTTTATTTGATGAATTTTCGAAATATAGGCTGACGTTTTAAAAAATCATTGTTTAATTAAATTCTATATTGTAGAAAAAAAAAGAAGATCCAAACGTGCAAAACTACCTTAAGTTTAATCTGTGCATTGATGTTCGAATTGTATCTTGCAATATATCACCGATGCTAAAATTCTCAACAGCCGCATACTTTAAAACAAAATTTACAGAAATAGGTGACAAAATTGTTCTTTCAATAAAATTTTAGATTTTTTATAGCCGTATATTAATCTCAAAACAAAAATACAATGGATTCTCTGAGGGAAACCGTAATTATACTCAAAGGTGCTACATTGGAGTCATGCTTTTGGTTTCTTGGGCTGTCCATTTTTCCCACGCTGTCTCTATGTTGAGTGTAAACAAACATTTTCATTGATTTGACCTAGTGACCAATTGTTTGACCCCACATGACCCAGATACGATCTTGTCCAAGACTTGATGACAACAAATATTCTGACCAACATTTATGACGATAGAATAATAAAATGTGACCCTAGGGTGTAAACAAACTTATTCTTTGATTTGACCTAGTGTTTTACCCCACATGACTTTGATAAAAATCAATACGATATTTTATGCAGACAAACATTCTGACCAAGTTTCATGCACATCAAATGATCAATAGTGTTAACAGCTTTTCCTTTGATTTGACTGGGTGACCTAGTTTCTGACCCCATATAACCCAGTTTCGATCTTGGCCTAGGAACAATCAAGATAAACATTCCGACCAAGTTTCATGAAGATAGAGTTATAAATGGGGCCTCTGTGTTGTTAACAAGCTTTCCCTTTGATTTGACCGGACGACCTAGTTTTTGGCCCGACATGCTCTAATTTCGACCCAGGCCTATAAATCATCAAGATAATTATTCTGTGCAAGTTTGTATCAAATCAAAGCATAAACCTCTATATGGCTGAAAAGGCCAAAACAGAAAAATTTGCACCTTTCAGAGGCAGTCACTCTAGAACCCATGATGGAATCTAACCGGTTTTCTAAAGAAACTGAGACCTTATTGTGACTGAAGTTGTGCGTAAGTGTAAGTGTGGTTAAAAACAAATATAAAATATCACTTCTATCATGTTCACAAGGTAAAAATTTCCAACTTTTGGCTCTTTTTAGTGTCAATCAGGGGCCGTTACTATAGAACCTATGATTGGATCTGACACATTCACCATGGAATCCAAGATTTATTGTTGTTGAAGACATTTTGCAAGTTTGTATCAAATCAAACCATAAATAAAGTCTCTATATGGCTGAAATGGTAAAAATAGCAAACTCTGGAAGTAATGACGGAATCTGGCCAGTTTTCAAAAGGAACCGAGATATTATGCCGATAAATACGAGATGCGTGTTAGTTTGATTAAAGTTGATTGAAAAATGTTGTCTCTATAGTGTTCACAAGCAAAAACTAGCATATTTTGGTCCTTAAAGGGGCAATAACTCTTGAAGCCATGATTTGATCTGGCTAGGTTTCTAAAGGAACCGAGATATTATGCCAATACGAGTTGCGTTTTAGTTTGATTAAAGTTGATTCCAAAATGTGGTATCTATCACGTTCACAAGTAAAAATAGAAAATTTTGACCTTTTAAGGGGGCATAACTCTGGAACCCATGATGAGGTCTGGCCAGTTTTTGAAAGGAACTGAGATATTATGCCAATACAAAATGTGGTCTCTATCGTGTTTACAAGAAAATAGCGAACGGATGGATGGACGGGCGACGAACGGACAGGCAACGAACGAGTGACGAAGGGTGATCACAAAAGCTCGTCCTATCACTATGTGATAGGCGAGTAAAAACATGTTCACTTGAAATAAGGTTTTTAATAAGTAAAACATTTGAAGGCATATGAAGACACATAACCTGAAAATTTCAAATGAAAATATTAAGAATGTTTGGATTTATTATAGTTATCTAAAATGGGTAATAACCAGAAGACATTTTTGTCATTGTTTCTTCATAACTTTAGCATTTTACTTGCTGGTTATAAATGACTTCTATTACTATGAATTTTTATATTTGTGATGCTTAAAGTAGAAAAATGCAGCAAAATAAAATCTTTTATATTTTCTTTAAAAACATTATTCAAATTGGGTTACCAAGGTAACATATGCATTTAATTCCTTTTTTTCTATAATTATAGTACTTAAAGAAAAAAGCTTAATTTGAAATGATGTTTCTAATCAGCTGAATATTTGAAAGGATAGGTATTCAAAAGTAAAGTCTAAATATTTTATGTGACAAGATTAAAAATGTTTGATTTATGACAGATTTTGTAACAGGGGTAATAACCATAAGAATGAACTATTTCAGTCATTGTTTCTTCAATTTGTGTATTTCACTTATTGGTTATCACAGGCTATTTTTAAAGTAATGAATCTTACATTACAATGAATATTTAGATCTTCACTTAAAGTGCAAATATCTGGCTAACTAAAATCCTTCACATTTTCTATAGAAACATTAATAAATTGTGTTACCATGGCAACATATGCATTCGATTCTGTTTTCTACAATGATACTTTGAAACAAGAGCTAAATTTGGAAAAGTGTTTCATATAAATTGAATATTATAAAGTATATATATAGAAAAATATAATCTGAAAAGTACATGTTAAAAAATAAAAATGTTTGGTTCTATGACTATTACAATAAAGCATTTCTGTCATTGTTTCTTCAGAACTTGTCTTTTACTTGCTGGTAATAAATGACTATTTTGAAGTAAATGAAACTTATATTATTATGGAATTTTATGTTGTAGATGCTTATCTTAAAAGTAGAAAAATACAGCTAATTTAAAATATTCCATATTCTCTAAGAAAAGTGTATTACCTTGGCAACTTATGTATAAAATTCCCCTTTTCTACAATTATACTTGAAATGAAATCTGAAAATTTCAAATAAAAGCTTTAAAACTGTTAGTTTAACGACATGTTTAGTAACAAAGGTAATTATCATAAGAATGAAACACTCCTTCCTCATAATTAGTTTTTCACTGGCTAGTTACAACTGACAATATTGCAGAAAGTGAACATTCTATTACAATAACATTATACAATTATACATTGTAGATCCCTAATTGAAAAACAAAGCCATAATTTCTATGAAACATAATTTGAATTACATTACCATGGCAACATACATACTAAATTCCTTTTTCTAAAAATACTTAATAAAGACAACAGCTTAAGTTAAAGCACTTTTCTTCGAAGCAGAGGTCATATGCCAATCAGCAATTCTGGAAATAGATTGGTCACCAGACAGAAATTACATGACTGATAAGATACCCACAGCAAAAACAAAGGTTTAAAGCGACATGCCTCCATATTGTTCGACAACAACTAAAAAATAAAACAATTTTAGATATCTTAGAAAGAAATGATGTATGTCTTAAGAATTTGCTGTTTTTACTACTTTTTACGATGAAAATCGAAAAGCGTGTGTCACGCTATTACTGAAGGTAAACAGTTTCGATTATAAATATCTAAATTTTGAAGTCATTATTCACAACTTCAGCTATAGCGCTATTGCTTACAACGACGGGAAAATATCTTTATTGCCGCGGCGGTCCGGGGTTCGATTCCCGACGAGGACATCTTTATTTTCTTGATTTCGAACTTTTAAAATATTTTTGAAACAAAAATTCATATTCTAATGTTCACAATATGACAAAACTTCAATTTGAAAGAAAAATTATTTTTTAGCCAAAAAATGGAGGCTGCTTTAACATTGGTTTAATAGTGTAGGCCCTTACATTCAATGCGTGCGTACACTCAATGCGGGAGATTTAATGCCGACCATGGTCGCCCTCTTAAAATCATGGATCTTCCCATAAAAACTCCTGTTACAACTGTTAGATATATCCGATACTTTCGATATACCTACGGAATACAGATGACTTACTTCAAACTGAGTGTCTTCGTTCCCAATAAAATGGCTTGCGGTCGTGCAAATGAATGCGTTACAAATGGCGTATATGCCAGTAAGAGACATAACAAAGAAAGTTTCTTCACGGTTTCACGGGAAATGTCGAATATTCATGAGAGCAGCGCCTCCTGGTGCCATAACGTGACTTTATATTATGCTTTCGTGATTATCCTTGATGCTTGCTGCTTCTTCCATCCGATAACCTGCTACGCGATATCTTTCGTTAAGACCGATGCAATTTTTGCAGCGAATATCATCCATAAATCTAAAATGTTTAATTAGCAATTAAGCCAATGCACTTACAAAAATGCAGCAAGAATTAGACACACAAACATGTTAAGAATGACATGTAAACAAGAAATACAACATACTCATTTTCTCAATCAAATCAAAAATAAGCCACTTACACAATATAATAAATCCTTTACATGCAATAATAAGTGATTTACAAAATGGATAAGTCATTATCACACAAATATAAGCAATTAACAAGAATAAGTCATTTACATGCAAGGACTTTTTACTTAAATGCCCTTCCACAAAAAGATGTATCACCTCTGTGAAATGCTTACCTACGTTCGATTTCGATGACCGCAAAGAACATAATTCGTTGCACTTTGCTTAGAATTCTGTTACCGTGGCTTGTCAGAAGTCTTTTCTTATTTGATCGATATCAGTCGGCGTGATTCCTATACAACGCATCACAATGCTAAAAACAGATTTCATTGGTGTATTTACTTAGAGGGTCTTGCTGTTGTCGTTGTTTGTTTCATCTACTGTGTGGGAGAACAGCGTAAGAATATTCAGCAATGAATATTGACTAAACAGTTCACTAGTATAAAGTCCTTTACCACTATAAACTGTGCTTGTTATTTCACGTGACCATTCGCCAACCAATCAAAAAACTTCCGATACAATTTCCAGTGGCGTAGCAAAAATGCTAATTTAGAACATAAATATATCACAATGAAAATAGCGTACACGTTGTAAACTGCACAAATACAGGTTTACACAGCCATTAAGTACATAACACATCTGACTTTATTGATGGATTTATTCAACAACCTCATCCTTCATCAAACTTTTCCCTAAAATATGATTCATATAGGAATGTAACACTGGCAGAGTTCTGTACTCAAAAACTATACAGTAAAAGCAGCTGTAGATAATAATACTATCATCTAATGAACTCACTCTGATGTCATCAGCGATTGTCTACAAAAATTATTACTGAGTCTGTTATAATAACTACGCAGTATTCCCGTAATCACCTTCGCTGAACTTTTCTGGCAATCTTTATCGGCACTTATGAATGATATGACAAAAGAGAAATACCGATATTTACCTAACATTTGTAAATACACTAAAATATTTTTGGTCAAGAAAAACAATAATGCTATAATGTGTATAAGATGTTAGCATTTGTTTTCAAGACAGATTTGAAAAATCGATACTATATTTATAAATGTCCAGCAGGCAACATTAGCCTTGATTAAACTCAAATCATCACTTAGAAATCGACAATGGGTCGGCGACGAAATGTTCATGCATTTCATACCACTGGAGATTGAAACAAAGAATGGGTTAGTGTAGACTGGTTCCCGGCCCTATGCTTGTTTATATTTACTTATATATGTTTTCTTAATTAAGAGGGAAATAACTCCAGAAGGAGTTACTCTACATTGATATTTTTATTGTCCCTAGCTACAAACATAGGGACTGGTGAAAGTGGGACAAATTCCCATTAATTTCTCTCAATGACAATCGGCTGCTATTAGAGATTTTCAACTTACTTTGACGCGGACCGCGGACAGCGGACTGCGTACTTACAGTAGGGGTTTTCTCAAATTATTTAAGGTTCGCAAAAAAAGAAAACATACTTAGGGTGTTTATATGATTCTTTTACCTATACTTTTGCCTTCATTGTACAAATTAGTGTATTGTGATATGATTATCTGCTATTATGCAATACCTACGTTTGAAAATATATGGATAGTGAACAGGATACATTTAAAACACGTAATCGCAATATTCAGATGTCATCTAAATACTCTGTCGAATTGTTACTTGCGTTAAGCAGGATTTTCAATTATCTATATGCTTTAACATTTTGTTTTTATATTTTGAGACATTTCTGGCGTTACTTAACCTCCGCGCGAATCGAACGACATGACATGTGAAGTTTCGAACCCACTGTACTATAATACCTTAGCTTAATATGTTCATGCATTAAAAATATATCTTGAAACATGGATTTGAAGATAACGATGATTCCTGGTTTTAATATGTGTCCGTCCATACAATTCCTAGACTAATTTTTCCTAGCAACAAAATAAGAAAACATGCTGTACAAAATATTATTGTGAAAAAAAAACAAAAAAAAACAAACAAATAATAATAAAGCATTCTAAATGAAATGAAAGTCGTCTAATTTTAGTTGCACAGTATAAATAACGTGCTCTCGAGACTTCTGTACGAAAAAGGTTATTTTTTTCATTAACTTGATAATTGTATCTAATGTTTGATAAAATAGAAGTTTTACTGAAATATCTTGATTGATTTAGTTCAGCACTTTGTCTAAACATACAGGAAGTTCTCATACATGTATCTTTCAACCCCGTCGAAACGAGATCCAATACATTACCATATTTTAGCTAAAACATGCTGAATTAGTCGTGTATCAGCATATTTGGAAATAAACAAAGGAAATAGCCACTTCGTATTTTTATAATCTGATATCAGAGTTGCATGTTAAAAGTTATTTTAAATTTACTATCTTAAAGTGACTACTCAGTACGGATTATCAGTTTCACCAGGAATTTAATCTTTAAGTACTATTAAAACTGGCTGTCAAAATGTCGATCTAAAACCTAGCGGAGACCGAAAATTGTTTTGTGAACATTAGGTATGTGACGTGTCCAAGGTCAAATTCAGATCATATTTAAAAAGTGTTTTATGGTCAGTGCATGCGTAGAATTGTCAACGAAATTACCATTTGAGCAATTCTGTGTAGTCATTCGATACAACCAGCTTAGTAGTCGAGACAAGCCTTTATCATTATTGACAAAGCCTTTTTAGTCGGGTACCTTTTCGAACACATGCATACATGGTATGTGTAGATACTCGGCTTTGGGGAATTTGGACAAAGATTGAAACTCATGAAAACTCACGGAATATATTGGTTTAAAAATTTATAATGTAGCAATCTTTTATATCCTGATAACGTGGCCAGGAAAACTGAATTCAGTAGCGTATAAAAATGAATTTGTAGGGTTTGAAATAGTTCAGAATATACATGTATAATACCAAGTAAGACATTTTTTACCGCGGTGCATTAAACTGTCACGCATCGTATCGTGCTTATTCCAAGTTGTGCGTCGTACAATAGCATTTCAGCGACCCGAGTGCAATAGTATGAAACTATGTTTCCAAAATCAATATATACATTCTTTGATACCAAACATTCAACTAACTTGTAACATATGTTGTTTTGATTCCCTGATCTAAAAAAGGCGAACCTTTTGCGGCACAAGGGAAAAGTGTCTGTCACCTTACCAGGTGGTCATTGGTTCAAATCCTTGATTAAAAGGTATGTTGATCGTTGAATAAACAGCCGTTTTCACTGCTAGCAAATACTGGCTAGAACCTCACGAAATTGACTACAAACATATAAATAAGTTGCTACACTTCAGATAAACACTAAATGCCACCCCGCCCCCTTGATGCATTCAGTAATCTTGCATAAGGACAAGAAATTATTTGCTGACTGTAAACAAAAGTTCTACTGTTCTGGTTCAATGTGACCTTGACCTTTGACCTATTGATCTCAATGTCAACAAGGATCATCAGCTGGTCATAATTAACCTCCCAATGAAATTTCGTGATCCTAGGCCCAATCCTTCTCAAGGTATCATCAAGAAAGGGTTTGACTGTTACGGTCAATGAGACCTTGACCTGTGACCTACTGAATTCAAAATCTATAGGAGTCATCTACTAGTCATGACCAACCTCCCCATCAAGTTTCAAGATCATAGGCCGAAGGGTTCTCAAGTAATTGTCTGGAAATGGTTTAAATTTTCCGAGTCTCTGTAACCTTGACCTTTGACCTACTGACCTCAAAATCAATAGGAGTCATCTGCTGGTCAAGATAAACCTCCTTATCATCTTTCATGACCCTTGGCCCAAGCGTTCTCAAGTTATCATCAAGAAACCCTTTAACTGTTCCTGGCCAATGTGACCTTGATATTTCGCCTTATGACCTCAAAATCAATAGGGTCATCTGCTGGTCATGACCAGTCTTCTTTTCAATTTTCCTGATCCTAGGCCCGAAAATTCTTTAGTTATTGCCCGGAAACCGTTTTACTGTCCCTGGTCACTGTGACCTTGACCTTGGACGTACTGATCTCAAATTCAATAGGGGTCATCTGCTGGTGATGACCAACCTCCCTATCAACTTAAACGATCCTAGGCCCAAGCAATCTTGACCTATCATCCGGAAACTGTTTAACTGTTCCAGGTCACTGTCTTTGACATACTGACCTCAAAATTAATAGGAGTCATCTCCTGGTTATGACCAATCTCCCTATCAACGTTCATGATCCTAGGGCCAAGCGTTCTTGAGTCATCATCCGAAAACCGTTTAACTGTTCAGGGTCACTGGGACCTTGACCTTTGACATACAGATCTCAAAATCAATAGGAATCATCTGCTGGTGATTACCAACCTTTCTATAAACTTTCATGATCCTTGGCGTTCTTGAGTTATCACCCGGAAACGGATTGGTCTTCATTCCGCCCGACCGACCGACCAACCGACCGACCGACATCTGCAAAACAATATACCCCTCCTTCTTCGAAGAGGGCATAAAAAGAATAAGATTGCGATGTCTTGTTTTTAAATACGGTAGTCGAAAGATTTGAGTAGATACATTATTAAAAAAAGATATAAAAAATAAAAGGATATTTTTTTAAATGCGCCCACGCGGTTAGGAATGCTTGCAAGACAAAATACATGTATATCGGTAATTCATATATACAATACAAAGGATATTAATAAATCTTATTACTGTCTTCTCTCGGATATTATTACATGCTAAATATGCCGCTGTTCAGTTTTGCATAAAAAACGTATATGCAGTTTGAGAAAACCCCTATAGTAAGTTCGCAGTCCACGGTCCGCAGTACGCGTCAAAGTAAGCTGAAAATCTCTATTACTGTGATGTGTTAACTAAGGGTTTCATGTGCTAACCATCATTTAATGAGCTGCTGCTAATTTACCGAGTTATGGCCTGCCCTCAGCTTATCTTCAATGTCGTAAGTTCAGAAATAGTGGTCATTTATTTCAGTTATTCTCATATATAATGATATATAAGTAGGACATCAATTGAAATTTGTGTAATATATTTAAATTAAATGTTTTACATAGTCATAACCCTGCAAATGTCCTATCAATAACAAAAATCATCCTTCCAATAACAATATTGGTAGTTGGAAGGAGTCACGCAGGGGTGTATGGGTAAAAACATAAAAATGGCATTGGGCATCACATACATTTACCAAAGTTAACCTTATTTTCAACAAGGCCAAGTACCCCTTACATAAGCAGCTTGAGAATTCTGCTTGCATCATATGATAATCTTGCAGTTGATATAACATAAAGGACGAAATAAAAAATCACGCACCCACTTACTTACCAATATTTTCTTGTAATTCTAAATGTCCTTTTGTTGACAAGCAGTTAACACATATGCCGCCATTTTGAGCTAAATGTACCTCCTTTTAAAGATTCCAAAGATAAAATTCACAGCAAAGGATGCTTAACATTTTGCTTATGTTATTTAAAGGAAAATTGAGTGTCAAAAGTTAGGGACAAAGTTTCTGCAGAAAATCAGTTGTCTGAAAATGAAAACCTTGATATCAGCTGTTATTTATACAACTAACGAAACATCATAGATTACATCATTGATAAAAGTACAACAACGTATTGCCCTAACTATTAGTTACAAAGGTCCAAGATAAAACTTTCCATGTAGGGACAGCAAATTCTGCAATTTTGGGGGACTTATTGCAACCATATTTCTTTTTATAACGAAACTATGCAATGCATATTTTCGTATAAAAGTAGATTCTCTGATTTCTTTAGTAATAACTTTATTTTCTGAGAAAAATTAAAACAGCACTTTCTTTTTATAACGAAACAATGCAATGCATATTTTCGTATAAAAGTAGATTCTCTGATTTCTTTAGTAATAACTTTATTTTCTGAGAAAAATTAAAAAGGACAGCTTTTTTTTACCAAATTTGATATTGAATCATTATATGTATTGGCTTATCAGACAACAGGAAGGTGTTTTTACTTATTTATTAGAGGATTTGTAATCAAATTATTTTAACTACCTCGATAGCCTAGCGGTAGAGCATCCGCTTCGAGTGCGGGAGGTCATAGATTCGATCCCCGGTCGCGTGATACCAAAGACGTAAAATATGGTACCAGTAGCTCCCTTGCCTGGCGCTCAGGACGAAAATGGCAATTGGCCTCTTCTCTCATACCCACGTGGCGATGGATTCCATCAGAAATGAGGCGGCGAGAGTGATTAATAGAACTTCTAAATCTTCTTTCACAATCGAACTGAAATAAATTTTGTATAAACTGTAAATTATTTTACACTTCACTTTTAACGATAAATAGATAATGCTATACCTAAAAGTTTTAAAATATGAACAAAGAACAAAAGAACATGTAGTAAAAAACTTTTTAAAAGGACATCATGTTTTATTCTCATGACTAACTGGCAGTGACTAAAGCTTAACTTTGAATTTGCCTTATTTTCAATTGCTTTTTCCCATTATAACAGCACACAGCGCACCATTACTAATGAGTCATCTCTCGTACCTGAAGTGACGTCCCACAACTCTGATTTGCATTGGCCAAATAATACCCTTTCTGATTAGAAAATCCTGGTTAAAGTTTTGCGTGCAAGTTCCCATCTCCAAAACTAATGATTGTATACATGTATTGAATTGAAACTTCACATGTGTTTTCAGGCTTATAAAACAAGGTAGCATCAAGTTCCATAACTCTGAAATTCGTTTTGGTTGAATTATGCCCATTTTAGTATTACAAAAATCCCGCTGCTCGCAAAGTAATTTGAATAGTCGAGCATTGGCTATCTTAGGGTCAGATGTCATTAAGAATAACACTCAAACAGATAGACAAAAATATGTATAACAATATTTATAATTTAAACTCTTTATAATACACAGTTTATCACAGCACTGACTTAAAACTTTGCTAAAATTTCAATAACTTTAGAACTTTAAACTATGAACTCAAACATCTGTCATGTTGTCATTTGAAATAAAATTGAAAAT
>NW_026459966.1:0-65107 GCF_021730395.1 Mercenaria mercenaria | reverse complement strand
AATCAAACATTAATCTGATCATTTGACCTCTGCCAATGTGCAAGTAGTGGCAGAGAAGATTTGGTATTGATATTAGCAGAACAGAACGGAATGAAGGATTGTTTAAATCTAAACATTACAGCTTATCATCTGTACGAAGTAGCAGATAGATACAATGCAAATTAAGGACAGAATGAGTATTAAAACCATCAGAGGGTAAAACTTCTACGACTATTTGAACGCTTTAAACAGTCGTCTCTTATAAGATGTGCTTTGATAGACGATGTAATAATGTTTATTAGTGTTGTAAAACAGTTCTATTAGCTTGAACATACTTGTCCTTCGCGTATTTTATGGAGGTATATACAACGTCACAAACCAGTACAAAGATAATATTCGTTTTAAATAGTTATTGACTTTTGATATCGTAGACTGTTTTATTTAAACTCATTAAGTGTTTTATAATTCATTGTTAAAATTTAACTCGAAGCTCACTCTTTTAACTCGAAAAACACTTTTTGAAAATATAATTCGAAACTCACTTTTTCTTTTTACTCGAAACTCACTTTTAAAAACAAAACTCGCTTATGGATCGATTATCTCAAAGTTAACCATATAGAAATGTCCTTACTACAAACCGAACAAAATAGTGCGGTAAGTCGTTCCATGCCATAGATTTAGTCAACCATCAAACTATAATTATTCTAGCACGACTGTAATTTCAGCTGTCGAACGTGCAAAACAAACAATTCTTACCATATCTTTCAATTTATATAATATATATTTCTGTTGTGTATTCCTGCAGTAACATATTAATTAACATATTAATGCTCGAAAACTATGTCACCGATAAGCCTACGAGGCCAGCGTTTTTTACAGCTGAACACGCAGACTGAAAAGATTACAGCTAGCCTAGAAGAGTTGTATGTATTTTTTGTAGCGATTTTGATGGTTACACCAGGAAGGTCTAATACGGGGAGTGGATACTTCGTATAAATCAATACATTTATCTGTATTATGCTGTCATCTGGTAACTGGATGTATACTACTAGCCTGCGTTCTAGCCGTCCAGAAATCAAACTAATTTGATGCTATCCTCGGAAATATTGCCTGAGGTATTTTTTCATATTGGCAATATTTCCACTTGTGTCAAACACTTAAAAGACTAACATTGTTGAAGCAATTTCCGATTAAACTCACAGAATTGGCAATAAATTCAAATAAATCTTACATGTATCAAAAGGGGATTCAAATTTTGATTGATTTATGTAAAAATTATTAAACGATATCTAAAATAACGAATGTTCTGGTGATTAATACCTATGTTTGTCCTGTACACGATTAATATTAATAGTTACAGTGATAAAATAGAAAACGTGGAAACTTCACTAGTCGCTTAATACGACAATACTGATAATGTTGTAGGCTCGGTTTAACTGAGCCTGTTCATGGACGGTAATGGAAATGCATGTTACCGTCCACGCCCTCTAGCCCGTGTTGAGCAGAACTCAACATTTACACATGCAAAAAATAATTTCGAGACATCCGCAGATGTATTCAAACGACAGTGTAAACTTTACATGACACTGTGTTTTGATTTATCTTCCATTATTTTGGTTCTTAAAAGTTTTGACGTTTAGCTTGCCTGTCACAAATATAAAACAATATGAACGTCTAACTATTTTGACTAGCACTCAAGTAACAGGACAGTTAGCAAATTCTCAGGGCATTTTCTAGCCGTCAGGTAATTGATTTCTTAATGGATAAGTAATGATTTTATAAAGTTTTAACTGTTATTTACTTAAAATAATTAGTACTTATCTATTTCAAATTATGAAAAACCATTATTAAAGGTAATGAAGATTGCTTATATGTATAAATTAAGACTGAAAAATACTCAAGTCTTGATATGATCATTTTCAAGCATTTTACTGATGATTTTCTGTAACTTCATATTTAATTTCCATGTACTTGCTCTTGCAGATAGTCCTACCTATCTGACCATTGATAAATATTTAATCCCCAATTATAACTGGATTATTGCAGAAAGAACTTATGCGAATGCAAAAGAATTGTCAAATACATGCTTTTTGTATGGTATAACAAAATGTTTTAAGATTCATAAAATAAATTCAGATCCACTATTTAATATAAAAACAAGAAAAAACTCTTCAGTATTTACTATGAAAATGGACATTTAAATAAAATGACTTATCACCAAGTTTTTAACCATAACGTTACTGCATTCTGCCTTTTAATTTCCGTCACACATGTGTAAATGTAAATGCAAGGTAGGATTATTATTTGGGTAATTGATTGATCTCTAGCACTATGTCTACTTATCTGTAAATAACATATTGTGTGAAAACTTACTGAAGTACAATTTTCAACGTCTCAAATAGATTGTAGATTTATTAGTCGATAATACGAATGAGATCGTTTTTGTATACAAATCCATTCATAAAAATGATAAAACATTGATTGGCGAACGTCCTTGTTATGTTTTTCTAATGGCATAAACGTTAATCCTAAAAACACAAATTTATAAATATATTTTTGATGAATGGAAAGCTTTAAACCTAATCAATTTTGACTTTATTTCGAATAAAATCCATTATTTATGAACGCTTAACTACTGGTTTTCTAAAATTTTAAACATCACGTTGCCGCTATAATTGATGTTAAATGTCATTTAAAACAGATTTCAAAAAAAAAAAAAAAAAAAAAAATGAATTCTAAAATATGAGAATTGTAGAAATTTCCAAACTGTTTTATCTTTGAAAATCCATTGAAAAATAATGTTAAAATTTAAAAATCTAAAAGAAATATATACCTGTAATGATTCATATTCAGAAATTATCACAGTAAGAGGAAAAATAACAAAGTTGAATTGTCATCGTTACGAAAATATCAAAATTGGCAGCGACTAGGGGTAAAAAAAAGATCGAACCTCTAGACAACACGTACAGGAAATATGCATACTGAGAGACGTATTTTTGATCTTTAAAATTAAGACTGTTTAAAAATTTTGAAACCAATTAATTATTTGTATGAAATCAATCCGAATCGTTTAAATGGCCGCCATATTTAAAATGCTGTTTTCTTTCCTGACGACTGTGTCAAGACACTTCCAGCAGCTGTTTACATTAGGAACTTCGGGACTTTATCGTTTGCAAGCAGTGTAATGATTAAAAAGTACAGAAATTGTTGTGATCGCCTATGTCTGACGTATATACTTTCTTTTGTAGTACATATATACATGTATGTTATAATTAGGTCAAACAGGTGAGCGTATCAGCCCCCTTGGGCCTCCTGTCATATCTCTCCTCTTTTTTCTTTTTCTTCATGTGAATAGATATGTTGTTCAAATGATTATATTAATTCTGTATAAAACACAAAGGCTACACATTATACTTGTTAATTAACTACAATTAAGTAGCCGTTTTCCATTGTTACACGTGATGTTTTATCATGACGTTATATTGTGTGCTATGCTGATGTTTCCCATTATTGTGGGACTTGTGCAGAATGTAAATAAAATCTTGGAAATCTTGGTTTACTTTATTTTACATGTTTCATGACAAGCAAATTATTGACTATTGACTATGTTCACTGTGTTTTAGCAGAAATATACTCCGGGTCTATGTGCTAGTCAAAGAAATGTATAAAGATAAAGGGCGATTCATGAAATTTATTGTTTGAGAGCGATTGGCGGTTTTGAAAAATTGAAACCAGTTTCACCTAGTAATCGAATTGGATCCAATTAACAAAGTAATCGTCCCAGTTCTTTTAAAATCGGGCGATGTTTTCAAAAGTTTGCTCTCGTACGTTTTTCTTGTCCGTTTATATGGAAAGTTATAAGAAACCTTACAGTGATAATACAATTGCAAATTAAAGGAAGTGTCTAGCCGTCCGGTAACTGGTCTTTGTAATGTTATATTCAACAATAATATTGTTTACAGACAATAGATAAATCTTGAATTGATATTACAAAAAGTACGTTTAATTTACTAGTAACTGTTGTGCTTTGACATTTCAGTTCAGTTTTGTTAAAATCTACTTCTCGATTATCATTTAAGATACTACTATGATACTTCATAGAATGGTGAGATATGGTTATTAAATGCCAGAGGGAAGAATATGAGTTCCTATATCAAAAGTAAAGTTCACACATATGATCAAATGTCAAACTTTGTGTACATTTGTACACTAGAAAAGCTTCCCCTGATATTTACACATAATATGTACAATCGGTGTTGTTCAGAGACAATCGATCCTCTAGTACTTTCAGTGCTTTGATTTAAACTCGGGACTCACTTTTTGTAACTAGAAACTCACTACTAGAAAAATAAAGACATCATCCATTTAGTGACGACACCGTACATGACTGAAAAAAAAGTTTTTATATTTTATAACCCTTGTAAACGAGTAAAATTGAATTGTGTTACATTGACTTGTTTCATTCTTTTTAAATTTACCATTTTTATGCCCCCGAAGGGAGGCATATAGTTTTTGAACCGTCTGTCGGTCTGTCAGTCTGTCCGCAATTTTCGTGTCCGGTCCATATCTTTGTCATCGATGGATGGATTTTCAAATAACTTGGCATGAATGTGTACCACAGTAAGACGACGTGTCGCGCGCAAGACCCAGGTCCGTAGCTCAAAGGTCAAGGTCACACTTAGACGTTAAAGGATAGTGCATTGAAGGGCGTGTCCGGTCCATATCTTTGTCATCGATGGATGGATTTTCAAATGACTTGGCATGAATGTGTACCACAGTAAGACGACGTGTCGCGCGCAAGACCCAGGTCCGTAGCTCAAAGGTCAAGGTCACACTTAGACGTTAAAGGATAGTGCATTGATGGGCGTGTCCGGTCCATATCTATGTCATCGATGGATGGATTTTCAAATAACTTGACATGAATGTGTACCACAGTAAGACGACGTGTCGCGCGCAAGACCCAGGTCCGTAGCTCAAAGGTCAAGGTCACACTTAGACGTTAAAGGATAGTGCATTGATGAGCGTGTCCGGCCCATATCTTTGTCATCGATGGATGGATTTTCAAATAACTTGGCATGAATGTGTACCACAGTAAGACGACGTGTCGCGCGCAAGACCCAGGTTCGTAGCTCAAAGGTCAAGGTCACACTTAGACGTTAAATGATAGTGCATTGATGGGCGTGTCCGATCCATATCTTTGTCATCGATGGATGGATTTTCAAATAACTTGGCATGAATGTGTACCACAGTAAGACGACGTGTCACACGCAAGACCCAGGTCCGTAGCTCAAAGGTCAAGATCACACTTAGACGTTAAAGGTCATTTTTCATGATAGTGCATTGATGGGCATGTCCGGTCCATATCTTTGTCATTCATGCATGGATTTTAAAATAACTATGCATGAATGTGTGACACAGTAAGACGACGTATCGCGCGCAAGACCCAGCTCCGTAGGTCAAAGGTCCTAAACTCTAACATCGGCCATAACTTTCATTCAAAGTGCCATCGGGGGCATGTGTCATCCTATGGAGACAGCTCTTGTTTTAGATAATTAAGATAATTTAACCTACCTGAAAATAAAGTTTTGTAAATCAGATCAAGGATTTTAATATCCAGATAAGGCATATGTTCTCCTAGACGAAAATTCTTGTGTCTGAAATCATTCGTCTAACTTATTCATCTGATTCCTGTGGTTAGATTAACTATCCACCGTATTGTAAAACGCACAAAAACAATTGTAAAATATGTTTCTGACGTTTGATAATATATAGAGTGAAAAACCGTAAAAACCGAAGAAAAGTTGACTTTGTTTACAGATCTGCTTATCTTCTATAATCTTGAACCTTTCGCTAAATTTGGTTTGTGGTATAAATATGGTAATATGGCGGCTTTCCAGCTTTCATTAACGTAAAGATCGAAAATGCCTATCCGAGATTCATTTCGAGCAGTTGAGAAAAACCACAAACGAATGGCATATTTACATGGCTTACACATATACTAATATGAGAATTGACTATAATTCATCATCAAAATTCATCATAGAGTTATAATCACCATTCTTCAGATATCATCATTATCTTGCATAATCAACATTATGATTATTATTATTATAACTATTATTTATTCACCACAAACAGCAAATATCGTCAATCATGCTCACCATTCTCAATCATTGATTATCATCATCATCATCATCATCATCATCATCATCAAAATATTTCAAACATCATCATCATTATTCATTATGCATAATCACCACTACTCATTATGATAATCATCATTCGTCAGCAATATCATTATCATTCAACACAGGTAGATAATCATCCTCATCATTGTATAGTATCCTAACTATCAATAATAATCATCACTATTTATCCTCATCATTCTTTGTTAGCATCCTTATTAATCTTTTCTATCAACATGCATCACCATAATCATCATATTTTACCGATAACAACCATGTAATACATTATTTCCCCATTACTACTAATCATCATGATTCATCATATTATTACTTATTTTTCTTCATTATTCACAATAATTCTCATCATTGATTCATCATCACGGTTATTCAGCATGACCAACGCCTTTCAACAATAATTATTTACGAGAACTATCCGTCCCGATGGCACTTGTGCATTTGGCGATAACGAGGCTTAATTACAGCAAGCATCACTGTTTGCCATCAGCATTCATCTTTAGCATCCATATTCACCTTTTTCTATCATTATGAAGATGGGTTTTACCAGTATGGATACAATCATCGGAAACGCCAGTGTATGAATACGAAAAAATAAATACAGCACTTTTGAATGTTTGCTTGTTTTGTTTAGAAATGTATTGTGCACATTTCGTGCCAAATTACATTTGTATGCAGTCATAATTCATATTCCGATGTGTGTCACTATCTCTGAAAGTAGAACATAAACAAAGTGATTATAGATTATATGTCGTTTTCTACTAAACAAGCTACAAGTTCTGTAAGACATTGTTACGAAATTGTGCATGTACTTTTAGCAAACCAATTTTTAGTAAATAAAACTATATTCTAATGTTTCATGTTCTTTGCACGGTTGTTTTTCCCCTTAACAAATACTGAATTGTAATTTGAACAATAGAAGTATCAAGGATATTTAAATTATTGCAGACCTCTAAAGCGGGATGTAAGTTACATTAGATTAAAGAATGAGATATAGTCTATAACAGTCGTATTTTATTCCTTTTAATCACTATATATATATTTTGCTATACTGTCCAATGATAACAATGAAATTAACATGTATTTTGTATATTTGATGCCAAACTTACGTTGTACACGTAGAGTCACATATATATACTCTTTATGGGCATCACGTGTGTAGAAAGTTATATTGGTATACAATCAAAATGGGAAAAAAGTTTGCTCCACAAGATTTTTGCATGGGATGTGTGCGTTTGTGCGGGGTAGGTGCAAAGGGTGTGGAGTGGATGGGTGGAGGCGATAGGGACAACAGCTCCTACCTTTGACGAAACCACGTCAGATATAAAGTTTAATAAGGACTAGTTTCAAATTTGAAAGACATTAGCACCTAAACTATAAAATATTTCAGATAAATTGTCTCTTTTATTTCAGTTCTAGTGAATGGAGCTAGTCTATATCCTATTCCCAATATCACGGCGCCTAACACCCTTCCGCCCGACCACCGTCTTTGTTTTTTTGTTTTATAGCTCTAACATGTGTTATTATCTTATGAAAATAATTTCTTCTTAAACATTTTCGAAAAGTCAAGCGCGCTGTTCTTCCGACCATTTTTGTTATACATTAGTCAAGTGACTTGTCTACACACACATTTGCCAGAGGAATAAGGACTCGGGACGCAACCATTGCAGAAATAAAATGTTCTGCTTATCTGTACTTCATGGTCTTCACCTTTATTAATGTGGAAATAGTTTTCCATAATAGTTTTGCAATGGACAAACTGACCGACAAGCCGCATGACCAACGGACCGTCCAATTGTAAAATGAACCCTATTCGCACCTTAAATTTTGATTTTCAGGATATAAAAAAGTAATAAATGACAAACAAGTATATTAAGCTTTTTGCGATGTAATCTTATCATTTCTTCTACCTATTTGAATGTATTATTCAGTTTACATTGGGGCCATTCTGTTTGAGACAAATCATTAAAAGTCTTAACCGCTCAAAAGAAACTTATTCTGTCACAGATAACATCTACAGAAATATGTATAATGAGACGTCCTACTTCGGAGACTGAGGTTATCGCAAACAGTCCTGTCAATCATTTTGTAGTAACGGCCTACTATGCCATTATGATGTCATTATCTAGGTAATAGCATTGTATTCGCAAAGAAAGCTGTCTGAATCTTGCACAGTTTTCTAACAATTTGCGAAATGCTTGTGACGGGATTAATGAGCACTTTTACTCATTTAATTTCGATTCTATGTGATATAATATATCCTGGAATTTCTGGAAGGAGCCATTACATCAACAACGGTATTTAGTTATTTCCTTTCAAAATGTGTATTTACAAAGAATTGAATATGCTTGTTTAGAAAATGAAATTAAAGTTCTTGAAATTTCAAAATAATTTTACAGATACAATATCTAGTTGTTGTTATTAAATTTCCAGTATTTCTTCTTAATTTCAACATTACAAATGCGTGACTCATAAATTTTCTATATTTTTCCATCCACGATTAAGCCATGAATTGCATAATCATTACATTGTATGTAAGATAACCATTCATTAGTATTATATAGTTGTATAACTTTAAACTTTCAGGTTGATGTTGAGCCTTCCAACATGGGTACTTGACCGGGTTTGAAAAGATGTAATTGCCTGCCGAAAAACAATGTGAAAGCCTAATACAGTGTGACTATGTAGAATATTCGGTTATTTCATCTAAAATAGGAATAAAATATGTTGATGACCAGTCGTCTGTCAATGAAAAGACATAAACATGTAGATACATTATAATTTTATAACTGTATCTGGTTTTGTAAGATGTACAACCTGAAACGAAGTTCAAATGAAATGTTTCACTAAAACCTGCACACATTATCATTAAACGATCAGTCGCGACGTTTATTGCCTTATTTCGTGTCGGATGGCAAAATTTACACCATTTATTTTGCCTGCTGTCAGATATTTCAACGCAAGCTATTTTCTATCTGAATAAGGTTTATACAGCAGAGCATGCAGTATACTGCAACGTTTTAGAATTTTAACCGTTTCTCTGTATTCATCTGTATTATATCTCTATGTGTTTGTGCTCTATTTTGTTAACTTGGTAAACCGCGTTGCTTTGGCTTATCATAATTCTGTTAGTAACGATATTTCAAAGTTTTTTCCCTATCACAATAGCTTATCAGAATTCTAATAGTAGCAACAATACGCAGATTTCTTCTATCCGATTTCACACAGTGAGCATTGTTGATTTCTTGTACCTTATCTGAATTTGGATAGCAAAACCAACGCTCAGGTCTGCTGTAGTTCAGATCTATTTCTGCCTATGTATTGTTTCGGCTAATCTGAATTTGGATATTAACGTCAATATTCATTTTTTTTTCGTCCGATTTCTGACTGATGATTGTTCTGGCTTAGCTGAATTTGGACAACAACGGCAAAGTTTCAAGTGTTTCTTAAGTACGATTTTAGATAGTTTAACGTTTTTGGCATATCTGAATTTGGATAACCATTCAGAGATATATTTGAATTGATCTGTTAGTCTTGCATATTTGTACAATTTTACAATTTATATAAATAGAATGAAAATAATATGAAAAATGCATGTTATCCGATTTCGGATAAAGCATTTCCTTTCAAATATGTTGACATAAGGGAGTTATTTTTAGATGGATGTGTTCCCTGATTAAGATATTTTTCTTGTGTTATGTTAAAAGTTATTAAAGATATGAAATATCTCTTTGCTCTTT
Organism: Mercenaria mercenaria; assembly: GCF_021730395.1. NCBI lineage: Eukaryota > Metazoa > Mollusca > Bivalvia > Venerida > Veneridae > Mercenaria > Mercenaria mercenaria. Next base: position 55,188 of record NW_026459966.1, on the reverse strand, counting down.
TGTGTTTTTTTTCTGAAAAGTTCTCAATAAATCGATCAATTTGACAGTGTTGAAACTGTCAAATACATATGTAACATGTCATATCAAAATCAATACTATTGTTAGATTTCAAAGATGCATCTCTATGTCTGAAGAAAAGACAAAGTTATCGTTTATTCTGGTATGTTATCAAATAGGCGTGACCATCTGTTTATACCATAACGGTTTTCGATCTGCTGTTGGGGGTCGAAATAGCTAAATGGTTGTTGTCTCTCACGATTGCAGTTGTTTACTATGGACTACTTGTTCCAAAAGTAAATAAGTATCCATTTTTTGTTAAAACTTGGCGTGAACATTTTATCTTGTGCGTCTTCTAAGGTATACATTGGCAAATCAGTTCTTCTTGTTTCGAAGGTATCTCGTAATGGTGCGGTAACATTTATAGTAAAACTGCGATATGTTGAAAAGATGTCCTCAAGAGATAGGTATGACTTGTTTCTAGGAATAAGAGTTTGATATAGCTGGTGCCCTTTTTTCAGTATATCACCTAGAGTAGATGTTTTCCCTGCATGGCAAGGGTTTAAGCATTTAGCAGTTAGGAGACACTGGATGGAACTTATCATGCATTGTCTACAAATGTCTTCGCGTATATCTAAAAACCCCTATGGCCTGTTTCTAACATTGTTTTAGTTACAGTTAGATTGATTTCTTTAAAGGATAATTACTTACTTCTATATTTCTTATTATCAGTAAGATTATATCGTAATTACAATTCGTAGTTAAGCAATTATTGACATCAAGTCAACAATGATGTCAAAATACTAAAATATTCTATATCAAGAGAGGAAAAATTATTTAACTTTATTCACAGTTGCAATAAAAATGTTTAACCATAAGTATTATCAATGGAAAGTATGTGGATTAATTGTTTTCATATAATAAATTGGAACAGAGCGGTTAGTGACACAATATATTGTAAACGCTCATTAAGATTTAAGACTGGCGATTTATTCGCCAGACTATTATAACCATAAATCGAAATTCCACAAAGTTCAACAGATGCTGAGACTGACAACACAAAATATGATTGCATTCGCAATTCAAATAGTTCGCCACGTTTAACAGTTTCTCCTTAGAGCTGTATAAAGATTATGAATCTTAACCTGTTTCAATAAATCTATTTGCTCAAACATGTTATAATAATGTTTTATTTTTGAAAGATACATTAGAAAATATTACATAATGATGGTAAATTAATTCGTCCCTTTGAATGCAATGTCCGTAGGAATGGAACTTTTTCGTAATTCAACGCTGTTGTCGCTTCGTTATAGATTATTAACCCGGTCTATGCTATAGGAACTACGGGGCGTAATCGCTGCGTGGATATACCACAGAAACGTGAGAAGAAACAAATGACCACATTCTACGAATTGTATATATACCTAAACAACGTATATGCTTTATTTTGCTATAGAAATAATGTTAGCATTTACACTAGAAGCTATAATATCATTTGACTTAACGGCAGTTTGTTTGTTTGTATGTTTTTGTTTGTTTTGTTTTTTTCCTTGCTAGTTTTAGAAACATTCTGACGAATGCTGACAGATATTTTGTAAAAAGTGCTTTGTCACCAATTTGCTTAAAGGGTGGGGGAGTGGATATAAACGATTTTTGTTTAAACACTCGTTTTCATCTGTATTTCATGTTATATTAAGATAGTAGACCCGTGATGGTAATGTTTAACAATTGCATTAACTTGGTAAAGTCCTGAAGTTAACATTGTTTCGCTACGTGTTGTATCTTTAAAAGACTTCTACCGTGTCTTTTTTTATTTGTTAATTTTGTATAAATTATGTTTTTTCCTCCAGCGGAGCAGAGACAAATTTTAAAGTGATAGCCATTGCGCAAAACGATCGCAGAAAATTATTTTACCAAATATTTTTCTAAATGAAACCTCAAAGTACTGCGTAACAATAATTATAAAACACAAATTACAAAATTGTAGGAAACAATTTTTCTGCGGAGCGTCGAGTAAAAGGATTTAATCGAACAGAAAATAAACTCCAACTCTTAAAAAATATGGCCTTGCTCTCTGCATTCAAAAAGAATCATAGGGCAGAAGTAAAACCTACCTACATTTCTTCCAAACTTTTTAAACTAAAGAATAAATGCAAAATCAAAATGCAACTAAGTATTTTCAAAGTTTTCTAAATATTCACTCTTCAGATTAAATTTATTTTAAAAAGCAAGAAATGGAAAATCAAATGAAGTCTTGAAAAAAAAAAGAAATAAAAAAAGTTTATCTTACTTGAAAAAAGAAATATAATGAACAAAGTTTGGTCCTAGTGGAGTTTGAACCTACACCTTCCTGAAAAAGTAGTCTTATGGTAGAGATTGAATACTCTTCAAAAAAAGGAGGTACACTATAACGGGTCCGCCAATTTTCCTAACCATCGTAATAGGGAAATAACAGGACTAGACCATAATCATTAACTATTTATGTTATCTGATATTATGTCCCTCAATGTTTATTATCGCTTCTTGATAAACATATATAAACGGTTTTGGCACGCCAATTGTCCAATAATAATGCCAACCCAGGTTCACGATTGAAAAACCAGGATTAACAATCGATAAGCTAGGTGTTTTGAACGTAAAACCAGGTTTTTCGAATACTTACCAATATTTTTGAACGAAGACATAAGATAACGGGCATTAAACATAGTTTACGCCCGTGAATCCAGGTTTAAACTAGTTTTTTTTTTAAATTGAACAATGAATTTCGGCCGTTATTCTACGTAAACCTATGTTTACGGGCAAAAACCAGGGTTCAGGAGTGTAAACCATAGTTTACGTACGTGAACATATGTTAACGATCGAGAACTTAGATTTACGACCGTGAACATTGGTTTACAACCGTAAACATAGGTTCAAGCTCGTGAACATAAGATTATGATAAAAATCATAGAGTTCATGGTCGTTAACATAGGTTCTCGTCGGCAATCCAATCATTCAGTTATTACATTCTTGGTCGGAAAACTAGAATTATCGAATATTAAGCGAAAACATAGGATAACGGGCGTCAAACATAGTTTAAGCTCTTGAACCCATGTGTACGTTCAATAAACTAGGTTTCTCGATTGAACTTTAACTTCGGTGTAGAAACGTGGACTTATGCTTACGAGCGGGAACTTTGGTTTACGATGTTATTCTATGTTTTCGCTCGAAAGAATAGTTTTATGCTTTTACGTTTACCCATCGTTAATCCTAGTTTTTCGACTGTGAATCTGAATTCATGCAATTATTGGACAATTTCCATATATGTCACGTCTTTAAACTAAGGTTTACAATCATAAACCTAGGCTCAAGGTCGTAAACAGCGGTTCACGTTCTTAAACGCAGGTTCACGCTCGTAAATATAGGTTAACAGCCGTAAACCCATGTTCACGCCCGAAATTCATGGTCGATTTTTTAGCTGAGTTTTTCTGATCGCTCAATGTCCGGCGTCCGTCGTCTGTCGTCTGTCGTCTGTCAACATTTAGCTTGTGTATGCGATAGAGGCTGTATTTTTCAACTGATCTTCATGAAATTTTGGTCATGATAACATTGATGAAATCTAGGCCGAGTTTGAAAATGGGTCATCTGGGGTTAAAAACTAGGTCACTAGGTCAAATCAAAGAAAAAACTCGTGTATGCGATAGAAGCTGTATTTTTTGAATAATCTTCATGAATTTTGGTCAGAATGATTACCTTGATGAAGTCTAGGTCAAGTTTGAAAATGGTCCATCTGGGGTCAAAAACTAGGTCACTAGGTCAAATCAAAGGAAAACATTGTGTATGCGATAGAGGCTGTATTTTTCAATTAATCTTCATGAATTTTGGTCAGAATGATTATCTTGATAAAATCTAGGTCAAGTTTGAAAATAGGCCATCTAGGGTCAAAAACTAGGTCACTAGGTCAAATCAAAGGAAAACCTTGTGTATGCGATGGAGGCTGTATTTTTCAATCAATCTTCATGAATTTTGGTCAGAATAATTGCCTTGATAAAATCTAGGTCAAGTTTGAATATGGGTCATCTGGGTTCGAAAAGTAGGTCACTAGGTCAAATCAAAGGAAAAGCTTGTATATGCGATAGAGGCTGTATTTTTCAATTGATCTTCCTGAAATTAAGTCAAAATAATAACCTTAATGAAATCTAGGCCGAATATGAAAATGGGTCATCTTGGATCAAAAAGTAGGTCACTAGGTCAAATCAAAGAAAAACCTTGTGTATGCGATAGAGGCTGTATTTTTCAATCGCTCTTCATGAAATTTTGTCAGAATGATAGCCTTGATGAAATCTAGGTCAAGTTCGAATATGGGTTATCTGGGTTTAAAAACTAGGTCAAATCAAGGAAAAACATTGTGTTTGCAATAGGGACTGCATTTTACACTGGATTTTTATAAAGTCTGGTCAGAATGGTTGCCTTGTTGAAATCTAGATCAAGTCCGAATATGGGTAGTCTGGGGTGAAAACTAGGTCACTTGGTCAAATCAAAGAAAAACCTTGTGTATGCGATAGGGGCTGTATTTTTCAAACAATCTTCATGAATTTTGGTCAGAATGATAAATCTAGGATAAGTTTGAAAATGGGCCATCTGGGGTCAAAAACTAGGTCACTAGGTCAAATCAAAGAAAAACCTTGTGATTGCGATAGAGGCTGTAGTTTTCAATTAATCTTCATGAAATTTGGTCAGAATGATTACCTTGATAAAATATAGGCCGAGTTTGAAATGGGTTATCTAGGGTCAAAAACTAGGTCACTAGGTCAAATCAAAGGAAAACCTTGTGTATGCGATAGAGGCTGTATTTTTCAATCAATCTTCATGAATTTTGGTCAGAATGATTACCTTTATAAAATCTAGGTCTAGTTTGAATATCGGTCATCTTGGTTCAAAAAGTAGGTCACTAGGTCAAATCAAAGGAAAAGCTTGTATATGCGATAGAGGCTGTATTTTTCAATTGATCTTCCTGAAATTAAGTCAAAATAATAACCTTAATGAAATCTAGTCCGAATTTGAAAATGGGTCATCTTGGATTAAAAAGTAGGACACTAGGTCAAATCAAAGAAAAACCTTGTGTATGCGATAGAGGCTGTATTTTTCAATCGCTCTACATGAAATTTGGTCAAAATGATTGCCTTGATAAAGTCTTCCTTAAGTTTGATTATTGGTTATCTTGGATCAAAAAGTAGGTCACTAGGTCAAATCAAAGAAAACCCTTCTGTATGCAATAGAGACTGTATTTTTCAATTGATCTTCATGAAATTTGGTCAGAATGATTGTCTTGATGAAATCTAGGCCGAGTTTGAAATGGGTTATCTAGGGTCAAAAACTAGGTCACTAGGTCAAATCAAAGGAAAACCTTGTGTATGCGATGGAGGCTGTATTTTTCAATCAATCTTCATGAATTTTGGTCAGAATAATTACCTTGATAAAATCTAGGCCTAATTTGAATATGGGTCATCTGGGGTCCAAAAGTAGGTCACTAGGTCAAATCTAAGGAAAAGCTTGTATATGCGATTGAGACTGTATTTTTCAATTGATCTTCCTGAAATTAAGTCAAAATAATAACCTTAATGAAATCTAGGCCGAATATGAAAATGGGTCATCTTGGATCAAAAAGTAGGTCACTAGGTCAAATCAAAGAAAAACCTTGTGTATGCGATAGAGGCTGTATTTTTCAATCTCTATTCATGAAATTTTGTCAGAATGATAGCCTTGATGAAATCTAGGTCAAGTTCGAATATGGGTTATCTGGGTTTAAAAACTAGGTCAAATCAAGGAAAAACATTGTGTTTGCAATAGGGACTGCATTTTACACTGGATTTTTATAAAGTCTGGTCAGAATGGTTGCCTTGTTGAAATCTAGATCAAGTCCGAATATGGGTAGTCTGGGGTGAAAACTAGGTCACTTGGTCAAATCAAAGAAAAACCTTGTGTATGCGATAGGGGCTGTATTTTTCAAACAATCTTCATGAATTTTGGTCAGAATGATAAATCTAGGATAAGTTTGAAAATGGGCCATCTGGGGTCAAAAACTAGGTCACTAGGTCAAATCAAAGAAAAACCTTGTGTATGCGATAGAGGCTGTAGTTTTCAATTAATCTTCATGAAATTTGGTCAGAATGATTACCTTGATAAAATATAGGCCGAGTTTGAAATGGGTTATCTAGGGTCAAAAACTAGGTCACTAGGTCAAATCAAAGGAAAACCTTGTGTATGCGATAGAGGCTGTATTTTTCAATCAATCTTCATGAATTTTGGTCAGAATGATTACCTTGATAAAATCTAGGCTAGTTGAATATCGGTCATCTGGGTTCAAAAAGTAGGTCACTAGGTCAAATCAAAGGAAAAGCTTGTTATGCGATAGAGGCTGTATTTTTTCAATTGATCTTCCTGAAATTAAGTCAAATAATAACCTTATAGAAATCTAGTCCGAATTTGAAATGGGTCATCTTGGATTAAAAAGTAGGACACTAGGTCAAATCAAAGAAAAACCTTGTGTATGCGATAGAGGCTGTATTTTTCAATCGCTCTATATGAAATTTGGTCAAAATGATTGCCTTGATAAATCTTCCTTAAGTTTGATTATGGTTATCTTGGATCAAAAGTAGGTCACTAGGTCAAATCAAAGAAAACCTTCTGATATGCAATAGAGACTGTATTTTTCAATTGATCTTCTGAAATTAGTCAAATATACCTTAATGAAATCTAGGCGATATGAAAATGGGTCATCTTGGAGTCAAAAAGTAGGTCACTAGGTCAAATCAAAGAAAAACCTTGTGTATGCGATAGAGGCTGTATTTTTCAACTCTATTCATGAAATTTTGTCAGAATGATAGCCTTGATGAAATCTAGGTCAAGTTCGAATATGGGTTATCTGGGTTTAAAAACTAGGTCAAATCAAGGAAAAAACATTGTGTTTGCAATAGGGACTGCATTTTACACTGGATTTTTATAAAGTCTGTCAGAATGGTTGCCTTGTTGAAATCTAGATCAAGTCCGAATATGGGTAGTCTGGGGTGAAAACTAGGTCACTTGGTCAAATCAAAGAAAAACCTTGTGTATGCGATAGGGCTGTATTTTTCAAACAATCTTCATGAATTTTGGTCAGAATGATAAATCTAGGATAAGTTGAAAATGGGCCATCTGGGGTCAAAAACTAGGTCACTAGGTCAAATCAAAGAAAAACCTTGTGTATGCGATAGAGGCTGTAGTTTTCAATTAATCTTCATGAAATTTGGTCAGAATGATTACCTTGATAAAATATAGGCCGAGTTTGAAATGGGTTATCTAGGGTCAAAAACTAGGTCACTAGGTCAAATCAAAGGAAAACCTTGTGTATGCGATAGAGGCTGTATTTTTCAATCAATCTTCATGAATTTTGGTCAGAATGATTACCTTGATAAAATCTAGGTCTAGTTTGAATATCGGTCATCTGGGTTCAAAAAGTAGGTCACTAGGTCAAATCAAAGGAAAAGCTTGTATATGCGATAGAGGCTGTATTTTTCAATTGATCTTCCTGAAATTAAGTCAAAATAATAACCTTAATGAAATCTAGTCCGAATTTGAAAATGGGTCATCTTGGATTAAAAAGTAGGACACTAGGTCAAATCAAAGAAAAACCTTGTGTATGCGATAGAGGCTGTATTTTTCAATCGCTCTATATGAAATTTGGTCAAAATGATTGCCTTGATAAAGTCTTCCTTAAGTTTGATTATTGGTTATCTTGGATCAAAAAGTAGGTCACTAGGTCAAATCAAAGAAAACCTTCTGTATGCAATAGAGACTGTATTTTTCAATTGATCTTCATGAAATTTGGTCAGAATGATGTCTTGATGAAATCTAGGTCAAGTTCTAATATGGGTCATCTGGGTCAAAAAGTAGGTCACTAGGTTAAATCAAAGAAAAACCTTGTGTATGCATAGAGGCTAATTTTTTTCAACTGATCTTCATGAAATTTTGTCAGAATGATAGCCTTGATGAAATCTAGGTCAAGTTCGATATGGATTATCTGGTTAAAAACTTAGGTCAAATCAAGGAAAAACATTGTGTTTGCAATAGGGACTGCATTTTACACTGGATTTTTATAAAGTCTTGTCAGAATGGTTGCCTTGTTGAAATCTAGATCAAGTCCGAATATGGGTAGTCTGGGGTGAAAACTAGGTCACTTGGTCAAATAAAAAAAAACCTTGTGTATGCGATAGAGGCTGTTTTTTTTCAAACAATCTTCATGAATTTTGGTCAGAATGATAACCTTGATAAAATCTAGGCCCAATTTGAAAATGGGCCATCTGGGGTCAAAAACTAGGTCACTAGGTCAAATCAAAGAAAAACATTGTGTATGCGATAGAGGCTGTATTTTTCAATTAATCTTCATGAAATTTGGTCAGAATGATAACCTTGATAAAATCTAGGCCGAGTTTGAAATGGGTTATCTAGCGTCAAAAACTAGGTCACTAGGTCAAATCAAAGGAAAACCTTGTGTATGCGATATAGGCTGTATTTTTCAATCAATCTTCATGAATTTTGGTCAGAATAATTACCTTGATAAAATCTAGTCCTAGTTTGAATATGGGTCATCTGGGGTCCAAAAGTAGGTCACTAGGTCAAATCTAAGGAAAAGCTTGTATATGCGATTGAGACTGTATTTTTCAATTGATCTTCCTGAAATTAAGTCAAAATAATAACCTTAATGAAATCTAGGCCGAATTTGAAAATGGGTCATCTTGGGTCAAAAAAGTAGGTCACTAGATCAAATCAAAGAAAAATCTTTTGTATGCGATAGAGGCTGTATTTTTCAATCAATCTTCATGAATTTTGGTCAGAATGATTACCTTGATAAAATGTAGGTCTAATTTGAATATGGGTCATCTGGGTTCAAAAAGTAGGTCACTAGGTCAAATCAAAGGAAAAGTTGTATATGCGATAGAGGCTGTATTTTTCAATTGATCTTCCTGAAATTAAGTCAAAATAATAACCTTAATGAAATCTAGTCCGAATTTGAAAATGGGTCATCTTGGATTAAAAAGTAGGACACTAGGTCAAATCAAAGAAAAACCTTGTGTATGCGATAGAGGCTGTATTTTTCAATCGCTCTACATGAAATGTGGTCAAAATGATTGCCTTGATAAAGTCTTCCTTAAGTTTGATTATTGGTTATCTTGGATCAAAAAGTAGGTCACTAGGTCAAATCAAAGAAAACCCTTCTGTATGCAATAGAGACTGTATTTTTCAATTGATCTTCATGAAATTTGGTCAGAATGATTGTCTTGATGAAATCTAGGTCAAGTTCTAATATGGGTCATCTGGGTCAAAAAGTAGGTCACTAGGTTAAATCAAAGGAAAACCTTGTGTATACAATAGAGGCTAATTTTTTTTCAACTGATCTTCATGAAATTTTGTCAGAATGATAGCCTTGATGAAATCTAGGTCAAGTTCGAATATGGATTATCTGGGTTTAAAAACTTAGGTCAAATCAAGGAAAAACATTGTGTTTGCAATAGGGATTGCATTTTACTCTGGATTTTTATAAAGTCTGGTCAGAATGGTTGCCTTGTTGAAATCTAGATCAAGTCCGAATATGGGTAGTCTGGGGTGAAAACTAGGTCACTTGGTCAAATAAAAAAAACCTTGTGTATGCGATAGAGGCTGTTTTTTTTTCAAACAATCTTCATGAATTTTGGTCAGAATGATAACCTTGATAAAATCTAGGCCGAATTTGAAAATGGGCCATCTGGGGTCAAAAACTAGGTCACTAGGTCAAATCAAAGAAAAACATTGTGTATGCGATAGAGGCTGTATTTTTCAATTAATCTTCATGAAATTTGGTCAGAATGATTACCTTGATAAAATCTAGGCCGAGTTTGAAATGGGTTATCTAGGGTCAAAAATTAGGTCACTAGGTCAAATCAAAGGAAAACCTTGTGTATGCGATAGAGGCTGTATTTTTCAATCAATCTTCATGAATTTTGGTCAGAATAATTACCTTGATAAAATCTAGGTCTTGTTTGAATATGGGTCATCTGGGGTCCAAAAGTAGGTCACTAGGTCAAATCTGAGGAAAAGCTTGTATATGCGATTGAGACTGTATTTTTCAATTGATCTTCCTGAAATTAAGTCAAAATAATAACCTGAATGAAATCTAGGCCGAATTTGAAAATGGGTCATCTTGGGTCAAAAAAGTAGGTCACTAGATCAAATCAAAGAAAAATCTTTTGTATGCGATAGAGGCTGTATTTTTCAATTGTTCTTCATGAAATTTGGTCAGAATGATTGCATTGATTAAATCTAGGCCAAGATCGAATATGGGTCATCTGGGATCGAAAAATTAGGTCTCTAGGTCAAATCAAAGAGAAAATTTGTGTATGCGATAGAGGCTATATTTTTCAATTGATCTTCCTGAAATTAAGTCAGAATGTTTTTGATAAAGTCTAGGTCAGATTTGAATATGGGTCATATTGGGTTAAAAAGTAGATCACTAGGTCAAAGAAAATCCTTGTGTATGCGATAGAGGCTGTATTTTTCAATCGCTCTTCATGAAATTTGGTCTAAATGATTGCCTTGATAAAGTCTTCCTTAAGTTTGATTATTGGTCATCTTGGATCAAAAAGTAGGTCACTAGGTCAAATCAAAGAAAACCCTTTTGTATGCAATAGAGGCTATATTTTTCAATTGATCTTCATGAGATTTGGTCAGAATGATTGTCTTGATGAAATCTAGGTCAAGTTCTAATATGGGTCATCTGGGTCAAAAAGTTGGTCACTAGGTTAAATCAAAGGAAAACCTTGTGTATGCAATAGAGGCTAGTTTTTTTCAACTGATCTTCATGAAATTTTATCAGAATGATAGACTTGATGAAATCTAGGTCAAGTTCGAATATGGGTTATCTGGGTTTAAAAACTTAGGTCAAAGCAAGGAAAAACATTGTGTTTGCAATAGGGGCATTTTACACTGGATTTTCATAAAATCTGGTCAGAATGGTTGCCTTGATGAAATCTAGATCAAGTCTGAATATGGGAAGTCTGGGGTGAAAAACTAGGTCACTTGGTCAGATCAAAGAAAAACCTTGTATATGCAATAGAGGCTGACTTTTCAAGATTGTTGCTCCAAATTGAATGATAATTGGTCAGAATATATTTTTCCATGAAATCACTAGGTCAAACATGTTTACACTGTTATGGTGTGTTATGGTGTGTTTATCAGGTGAGCGACCTAGGGCCATCTTGGCCCTCTTGTTTTTAAATCCTAATGTATCGACCGTAAACCATGGTTTACATAAGGAAAACTAGGTTTCTCGCAAAAAATTATGAATTTCGGTCGTTATCCTATGTGGTTTGATTGAATTACGTTCTCGGAACCTGGCTTTTCAGTAAGATTTTTGCGGTTTCAGATTCCCAAGTGCGATTTTGTGCCATTCTCTCACTTATTATGTTATCCCCAATGAAGCAAACACAATGTTATTTTTTCACCATCTATATAGTCTGTAATATCCTTAAACTACCTTCACAAGTTAATCAAGACTGTTCATCACAACAACACCCTATGCTCGCCGTAGTTTAATATGGAAATCCAATAACATCTAAGATTTTGCAAACATCTTTCTTGCACAGTTTTCATCCAGTGCTTTGTGGGAGACAGCCTGTCTGTACTTTCAGTACTTTGATATTATATTACTTTATTTAAATAAAAATATCAATATACGTTTATAGCAAACTTTTACCTATGCTTATGTGTTATCTTCATTCAAAGTTCTGGCTGATTTAGGAAGAAAACCTTCTTCAATATTTTAAAGCAACAAAATGTAATATTTCATTTTATTTTCATTTTTTGATTAATAATATTTCAATACCAATATTTTCATAACATCATATCTCGAGTTACAAACATATTGCGCTAACTGAAAGTGTCTGTCCGATGTACAACCTTCTGGCAAATATACTTCTAGCACTTTAATTTTCAGAAGGGAATGTAGGTCTTTTTTACAGAAATGATGTATATATGTAATCTAAAGTAACTTATGAAAAATGTGAGTTAAGTTTTTTTGTTTTTTTTTTTAAAAAAGAAAAAATAAATAAATAAAAAATAGAGTTATGACCATGTTCCACTGAGTCATCGGCACATTCATATTTCAAGTTTATAGTCAATATCTTGAATAGTTTTGAAGCTCTTCTCTTGACACAAACTACAAAGGACAGATCTGACATTTAAACTAAATTTTGACCAAGACTTTCCGACCAAATCCGTAAGTTTACATGTCGTCTTATTAGCACCAATACGTCAAGTTTGAAGTCAATACCTTGAACGGTTAAGTTATGCTCTCGCCACAAAATATGACGGACTTATTTAATATGCCCAATTTAAAGTCAATACCTTTAATGATGTTAAAGCTCTTGACAAAAACTATAACTTTGACCTTGACCTTTGACCTACATACCGGGTTTATACGGGCGTACAAAAGGAACAAAACCCTTACAAGTTTATAAAAAAGTCAGTATGGGACTGGAACGTTAGATTTCATCTTTAACAGTGGACAGCTATTATCAGTCAGTGCAAATTTAATTGCATAAATTTGCTACAGCTCAAAGGTAATGTTGATATGATATTCTTTTTGTCTGGCTGACTGATCCAATTTTTGCAACAGGACGGATGACAGACGGACGAACATGCCACATTTTATTTAATAAGAACAATATAAATAACTCTGTATAATGTTTACAAATTCATTTACCAATGAACTAACAAAAGATGAATTTAATTCAATGGATAAAATGAAAAAAAAGCGTATACTAAACAGGTATTCGGACACTTGTTTAATACTCAAACATAATAAAATGTGATAGTGCTTCACAAAAGCCAAATTCAATAAGAAAAGCCAATTAAGTATTCGATCGCACAGAGATTGTACAATCTACGATAGATCGTCATAAATATGTATAGCCAAATATTCCTCTAAGTTAAATGACTTACAGGCACAAAGTTGTATTCCTCGCAGTTATCTGACTTCTGGAGTAAAAAATCGTACAAACCATATGTAGGTTTCCAAAGAAAAAAAGGACAAATAAGATAGTTCAGTTTTTGTACATAAAATAACATGTAGGTTCTAAAATGTCACGTGTTTCACAGTAAAGGTATATGTGATATACTTGATGCACAAATGACTTTACGTAACTATTACTTCATTGACAGTTCCTCTATTAAGGTGGTTGTGCACGTTCCGATCATTTTTCCTACAACGCAAACTTCTATTAAACCCTGACTTTTTAAAACTTTGGAATATACTTGTGCAAATAAAAAAGAAAGTGTATTGTGTATGATATTTTAAAAATGTAACCTTTCAACACTTTACATATGCCTGTGGAAAAATCTGTATTATGATGACACTTTGGCTATGAGATTTTTTATGAAACTGTTTACAGTTGTTAATAAATATATGTTTTAAATGAGTACGGTAAATAAAATATGCGCGTCTGTATGCTTGCTTTCTGCCTGTGATTACAAAGATTTACACATTTCACGCTGATGTTAAGACATAAATGGAATATTTTAACGTCTCAAACGTTTGAATATCTTAGTCAATCTTTAGAAAGATAGTAACGGTGCCTTTTTAATAAATGTACCTACTGTTTGTAATTAGTTCATTAATGATTTTCATTCCATATACCGACTCCAGACTTTATTTGATGTTTTCCGTACAAATGACGTCGTGCTGTTACCTCCGGCTAATCGAACATGCAAAACTACCTTAACCTAAAATAGTTTAACTACTGATGAGAATCATTTTTAATGTTAACAAAAATTAATTAGATACAGAATAAAAATAGTTATCTGACATTGTATTAGTACCTAGCTGAGAAAAACGTATTAGACGGGCCGCTAGGCGAGTCCAATATTGTTTTTTTTCCCAGTTTGGTACGAGTCGAAATATATATCGTAATATAACTTCGTATTATACAGAACAATGTTAAATAAGCTGATAATATATTAAGTATTTCAACTACTGCAAAACATGTATTTGACTCCTCCTTTATTAGATTCTCAACAGATTCATTGGTATTTGATATATCTCTAAAATATGATTCCATTAAGTCTGAATAAGTAAATACTGTTAATTGTGCAGATATCCGTATTGTCCCCTGTAATAAATGTATAAGCATCGGCAAACAGTCAATTTTCTAAAAAAATATACGACGTTCTGAAAAATACTATTTTTGTATTTCTGTTTTGATTCTAGATGGCAACACAAGATTCGGACCAAGAAGAAAAATACACACGGATTTTAATAACACTGATAAAAGGCGGAACTAAACTAACATGTAGGTTTTTTGAAAAACGTGTTGCGGAGCTAACGCCAGCTGACCATGCCACCAGTCCATGGACAATTTATGAATTTCTTCTTGCAAATAAAGATAACATAAACAAGTGTAAACAAGACACAGGAAGAAACAACAAAAAATTGCTTTTTCCTGGAGCACCAGACAAGATACAACACACAACATGGGATTTTGCTTTGTTTTGCTTCCTACTACATGAGCTTTGTGACCTCAGTAGCGCTCAGAGGCTAGATATAGAAATAATCATAAAGATTCGACACAAACTTGCCCATGCAACCAGCCCTACCTTACCAGATCATAGGTACAATGTCTATAAGCAGAGAATTGAAGTTGTCTTCGGCAGATTATTAAAAGAGATAGGTGGAGCCGACGAGACTTTTATCAAAGATATCAAACAGATATTGGAACTGTTGAATGGTGCGCCACTTAAATTGAAAGATGTTATCCAGGAGATACACAAGGCAAAACTAGATAACAAAAAAGGTACTTTAAATTGTATTTTCTTACATTATAAGTAGAAACTACTCTCGTTAATATTTGCTATATATTTCATTCTTTATTATATCACATAGTAATTGCAGATACGGAGTTGTATGACAAAGTGATGAATGAAACCTTTAACCTTTATCTACGTTTTAAAAACTGCAGTAGTAGTTCAGTAGATTTTGATTCTGCCTGCTGAAACCCCATAACATCGATAGTGTAATTTACTTTTAAATTACTTATCCGAGGACAGACTTTAATCAAACTGGCGATTTTACAATTAATCAAAAACTTTCGTCCGGTAAATCCTAGGTTAAATCTTTATGTGTACCTCTCATGTAGTCGAAGTTGAAACTAGACTTTTTGTCAGCTTTTTGATGCACTTGTTTGCAATACAAATACTTTAGAAAATCCAAATAATGATGTAAATTATTCCAGATATTTTTTTTTTCACAAAAGAACATGAAAAATAGGCTAAAGTTAATAAAATAATCATCACAAAGTAATTTTTAAATGCAGAATTTTACTTTGTGCATTGTATTTGCTCAAGTATATAGAAGATATACCTTTTTTTTCAAAACATATTAACATGAAAATTTCAACAACGTATCACTGATCACGTCAACATAATTATGGTTAAAATGGTGACTTTCCGGCTTATGACGATTGATTATCCATGAGGCTCCAGTGTTATTATTTGATCTAGGATGAGGAATTACCGGGAATCAACGAACTTCCGTAGGCAAACTTTGTGAGGAACAAGTAATTCCAAGTCATCCGCCTTATTAACTTAACCAATGCGTCCTTATAGATAAACAATGCTACTAACACTGAAACTTGTTAGATTCAGATGAATTTAACTTTCTATTTTGATGGTAATTTTGTCAAGACGGTTGAAATGCGTTAAAATATATTCATCATAATTATGCTTAAATTATCATAATTGTGCTTAAAATGATTATCGAATGCATATCATATAGCTAACGCAATATGTCTAAGACACTTTGTCGGTTATTCTTTTACTGTTTAAGTACTGATACTATAGTTTAGCCTCTGTATACTTTGAATTGTTTTGTTTTGAAATATTTCGTCATCTAAATACAATCCTGACCACGTGATATAAAATATGTATTCCTTTTGGTTTGGCATTGTACTACTAAGATTCTGTTCTTTTAAAAACTCTTATCATTAAACAACATAAATTGCTCTTATATCCAGATATGGAAATTATGGCGAGACATATGCAAAGACTTGAGACGAAGGTTGACATGATACTTGACCACATGAAAATCGACAGAAGCAAAGTCAAAGTTGCAGGTAGGACATTAAAGAAAGTCTGGAAAAAGCAACACCTAAACAAACAAACGAAAACAATCTTCAAAAATAATTTGAAAATATTTGTAGATATTATAAATTTCAATTTTAATTCTTAAAGATCTGTACACTGGAAATTAACAATAGAATACTTGAAATAATGTTCCCTTTAAAGCGTCAGAAAGTAAAATCTCTTTTATAAGAACAACAGTCACGCAATTGTACAATTTGGAAGGAACATTGTTCTCTAAATGTAAGATACAAAAACAAGTTTCAAGTTTTGTAAACTAACATGATGTGTATTTTGATAAAGATAATAAAGAAAAATAAGAAACAATGCAGATAACACGGTTGTAAAGGTTCTCTGTTTTACATTTATTTTGTATATAGTACAGTTACTTTTATGCAATCTGTACTGATTATTTAAAGGTGAAACATATTTTCATCAATTTGAAATATTTAGCAATTTGTGTGGTTAAAATTCTTAAATGCATCGTTTTAAGACGTATAAAGCGAAGGCGCGACCACTCGATTAGCGATAGAAAAAAAAAATATGTAAATATGTATGTTTATTTCTTAAAAATTATGCAGTAAAGCTCGAATCAAAATTCACGTATGTTATAATCATTGCACTCGATTAAGATAGAGGTCTATAATGACGTTATGTTCCGGATCTAACTTTTGGTAGTTAAAAGATGAAAGTTGCTTATGTTGTATAACGACATTTTGGGAACATGTGTGAAATGTGATAAAAACATGTAATGTTTCTTAACACAAGTGTTTTCCTATTTTTCGAAATGATTTTCACATGATATTTATTTGTCATGGAAACGCCTTTATCTTTAATTAAATTAAGTTCATTTTAGCAATGAAAATACAGATATTGATAAAACATATCAATTGTCAATAACCAATAATATATGCATATCATAATAATATATATGTACTTTTGTATACCAGACATTAACGTTGAAATTACTCCTACAAACTGTGACAATACAACTAGAGCTTCGGCATCAAGCTTGATGGTGACGAAAATGCAGCTTGCTGTTAACACAAACCCAACGTCGGAACAAACACTAATTGTAAACGACCCTGATGCTGAGGTTGACCAGGCGATCGGTGGGATTCGTGAAAACTTGGAATCAAGCGGCAAACACATTGTTGATGTTGATTATAAATGTGTAATGTTAACACTGAGATGTCACTCGCTAAATATTCTTTTAGCATTATACAACGACAGTATAACGGGAAGATTATATCAGATCTTTAGACCATTAGAGGTTGCATTGAATCAAATAATAGGTTTTGAAAACGTACGACTGCGTGTGGAAATAGACGAAGAAGAATTGTATACAGCAATAGGAAACTATGGTAAGCATCTATGGCCAGAGAGCTCATTGACTTTTATTGCAACAATTATAGCCCAAAAAAGTTTATACATTTTTTTGGGGAAACAATATTTCATATGCTCTATGGAAACCCATTTCTTAAGTGTCAAAGCCGTGTCTATCTATATTTTGGTGAACTATGTTTGTTATAGGGTAGTTACAACTCAATTGTAAAAATATTAGGCGGTAGGGTAGAGTTTACGCCTACCAGTGTTCTCACTGTTTAATTACAATAGGTAGCTGTTTGTCAGTAAATGTATAATCGAAAAAAATAGCTCTTTACTTTTCCGCCTTGTTTATAATATCTTCTCAACGAAACAAAGAGGGCGATGTCTGGTATGCACATATAATTTCAAAGCATTGGAGGTCAACCAAAACAACCAAACTATTTTTTCATTCCTTAACTTAAAAATTACCATTGACCCTTAATATCACATTTGAACTTGTCTGATGT
Source organism: Mercenaria mercenaria (assembly GCF_021730395.1). Taxonomy (NCBI): domain Eukaryota; kingdom Metazoa; phylum Mollusca; class Bivalvia; order Venerida; family Veneridae; genus Mercenaria; species Mercenaria mercenaria. Next base: position 37,192 of record NW_026459966.1, on the reverse strand, counting down.
CAGAGTATATTTTTGTTAGTGACACTTATGGAGACATATACATTAAAATAAATCACGAGAAATAACTACAAATAATAAGAAATATCTGTAAATTTTCAAAGAGGAAGTTATTAATGCTATTTTTCACAAGGATTTGACGTTTGGTCTTTAATATTATAGTCCCTGGGCTACTATAGACACCCCTTCACCCTCACACCCTTGGGATTTTTGTTCTTTATTATATTTTGAAAAGTATATGTTTAAAGGATATTTTGCAAGATGTTTGCCAATTTTAAAATTGAGATTAAAGTCGTGACAGTGATGACTTTAAGTTACCTAATAATTTCTCTAAGAGTCAAGCTTTTCTCAAGCTCTTGATTTAATATGTGTTATTACAGTTCATACTCGAGAAGTAATCGTAAAATGTGAAGGTAAATTGTATTTTCATACTTTATTTATCCATTTAAAGAGCATAGATACAGTTCTTTACAGCTGTAATACATGTTTTTTATCAAATCGTCACGGATAATATACGCTTTGACCAGGGCTCGAACTTACGACCTCGCGATCTCTACCAACTGAACTAAGCGGGCGGGCTGATATATATGTATGGTGTGATTCCAAATTAAATGTGTATTATATACAACAGTGTTTCTTCTTATAAATAATATATAATTTACAGTTTGTCATCTCAATAACTAATGTATACATGTAGCAGACAGAAAAAATTGTAACTCTAATATGTAAGATGAATAACTTTGTTGTTTATTCAACTTTACAAAAATCTGCTGCTCAAACTGGAAGGAAGACCATTTCTAAGCTGATATGGTATTAAAGGAATTGCAATAATATATTCAACATTTTCTTGACTTTAGAGCTCATTTTAAACATGTATAGCATCATTGTTTACAATGTTATTCTCCATGAGTTTACCAATGTCATAAAATAGTACCTTAGTCGAAAGACAGATGGAAAGTACTCGGCTACCGATGTTCAACATGTTTGATATTTAGCTAATTTTAGCTTCAAAAGAGGTAGAAATATTAGATTCTTTTCTTAAATATTTAAGCAAAATGAAGAAACAGGAAAACAAAAACAAACTTAACCATTACAAATACGTATTTGTTATCCCATTTTCGTAAAATCTAAATTAAATCAATTTTCTGCTCATTCTGTGCGTTCCCCTGCCTGATGTCATTGTGGCGTCATTTTGGCGTCACCGAGTAACTTTGTACGTCAGTGACGTTAGCAATTTGTAACTAAATGCATATGCTATCAACTGATGTATTTAAACAAAACATAAATGCATTATGAAAAAACGCAGTGCCTGAAAAATTAGTTGTACCCCCATTTCTTTTCTATTTAAGTAAATTAGGGGTAGTTATCTAAAATTGAGCACGACTTCTTTAATCTCGATTTAAAAAATGGCAAACAAGACAATCTAATCATATAACAATGATAGTCTACCAAAATCCCTAGAGGGGTTAATAATTTCACCAAGTAGCATTACCCTTGGCAGGTTTTTTTTTGTTACATTTGCACTGCTGATTTAGCCTGACATACAAACATAAAACAAATTAACATCAGTCGTTAGTAATGGGAAGATATGTTAAACAGTTTAGATAAAGTAAAGGAAACATTTTTCACATTTTCCCCGGAAAGTTTTGAACTTGACATTTTGCAGGCAGATTTTTATCTCTGATATTTGCTAATATATACGCACTATATGAATAAAGCTGAGTGACTTATGATAACAAATAAAATCTATAAAAAAGATCCATTGGAAGCAAAGAATGCAACCAAGATGGATAATCGAAGATTCGATTTGATTAAGTCTGTTCATGAAAGGTATTGAAATGTGCAACATCTCTCACGTCCCCTAGCACCGGCTTAAGCGGAACTCTATTACATATATGTTGAATGGACTCGCTGATCCCAAGTGACCAGAAAATGTAACAACACTGAATCCAAGTACGGGGAGACCTTTTACATCCGCCACACGGCACTTAAAGAAGCTATTTTTACGAATAAAAATAAATTTCATATATGCAAATTTTGTGATTTTATACATTGATTTGACCTTTGACTTTGAATAAAATGTTTATCCTTTATTCCTATTTGATAAACTTCTTGTTTCGTTCATTATTTGACAGCTATACATTTACTGAAGATCAGATAGTTGCTGTAATTAAACAGAGAAAATCTCGTAGACGTAAACTTTACCATACCCCCTAATATTTCAACAAATCAATTTTTGTTCATATGCAGATATTTGCTAATACAGCATTATCTTGAAAGCAACATCAATAAAATACAGTATAACCCCGTATTAATAATCACTTCCAGCATCATTGAATATTGATCACTTTAATGTTTTTATAAGCATTGTATATTAACTGCATATGACACCTAAAATATCTTTCCTTTGAATACTTATGGACTCAGTGATTTAAAAGTGAAACCATGTCTTACTCTAGTTAAATGATAGAGAAGTCAATAGTTGTCTCCTCCAGGAATTGCATTTAAGAAGTAGGAAAGTGAAAATGAAAAAGAACAAGGGGATCAAATGTCTTAGTGGTCACAGTGCATGTTGTAATGGAATCGGGATAATTTTAAGCGATGCATATATAAAACTAAAAACGAAAGAGATAGTAAAGGGCCTTCTGCAATGTGTAGGAGCAACAATAAACGAAACAGTAGTAGTTTTGATTAATGTATATGGACCGATAATTGAGGGTGTAGAAATTTTTGATGCTCTTGAGAGACTCATAGCGATTAATCGAAACACAAAAAATGGGGAAGATTTCAATATTATTCTAGATACTTGAGAAATGAAAATAAATAAATAAAAAAAAAAACCAAAGAAACTTGACTTGATTTGACCTCTCAGACTGATGGCCCATCCTATTTAAAATAGAATCATTTAATTTTATTTGACAACAAAATTAATATTAAACAGATTTTAGGAAAGCCATAAATGAAACTAAGGAAATACGTCATGAGGCTAACGCCAATACACAGTAAAAGTAGATTAAAGGTTCTGCCAGAAATGTAACAATGAACTATTTCTCTTTAAGAATAAAGTCATGATTCTCTATGGAAAGTAGTCTACAAAAATGATACATAAAATAACCCAATTGAGAATACTGTATCAAATTTATGTTGCTGTTCATATTACAAATGAAGAAAAATATTGACACAAGTGAGACAATATAATAGTATTTTGCAATTATGAATCCTTGATTAGACAACATGTCTTTTTCTTTGCCATTCTAGTCATGTTACAAGTTGCAGGTTATTTGTGAACTGAAAGCTCAAATCAAAAGAAAGTGCAGCGCTTAAGTAGTTTGACCTGATGCGTATTATGTAAATAATAAATGCTTAATCGTACTTTAGCAAGTGGATCTTTAATATTTATACATAGGTGAAAACAGTTTATGACATAAGGAAGAGTCAGTACGGCATTTAATCACTAATCATGTAGGCATTGCTTCATGACTTACATAGTGTTATGTGTACCCAAAATGGAAAATATACTGCCAGTAACTTCCATAATGATATCTCACCGGATATGTTCATGTATTTGAGTAAGAACAAATGTTTTCTAAATGTTTACAGTAGCGTATTTAAGCAAAGCGTGAGAATACAGGAAAGAAGTCATAACGTTTCACGGCGAGTGCCGGTTAAGTTTTCTAATCTGTTTAAAATTTTACAGCATAAGGGTATGTAAATTCTGACATTGAATTCTTCATACTATATTACCTCCGTTATGCGTCTCAATATGTTATCGCTGTAGACAATCTGCGGATAAATACCACCTTTTAGCATTCATAAGCATGATATTTGTAAAGGTCTATTTTTGCACATACCAGCCTGAATTTACAGACCACTGTTATTTTCATTCTGCAATTCATGTTAACCTTTGAATCGAGACCACTGCGAATAAAGAGCACCATTTGACATTCAGTGCATTGTCTCAACATTCAAGATTATGCTACACACCATCATCAAACATAGACCAATGTGCGCCACAGCCATTTTAAGATAAAGTTTTCAGTTTACATGTATTCTAACGTGTGTATATATAAAAACAATTTTTCATATGCCTTCATATCAAAGGCAGTGGGGAAGCCATGCTGATATATAATAAAAGAGTTTATCGCAATGTTAAGTTCAAAAAAAAAAGATAAGCACCATGTAAAATTTGAATGTAATATTAGACAGGGGTTTCATGTATGGAAAATATATGGTGTTCAGGGTTCATCAGTTAACCAACAAACTGGTAAGTAATTAACAAAATTTAAAATTATTTGTATTTGAAACGCTAAGAACATATAAACAACTTACGATTAAGGTGGTGGAGACACTGGATTACAATCAAAGCGGTAAACATTTCTGTTTATACATTAAATATTACGGATGTTATTAGAATCATAAATGACGTTATATTGATATAAACGTATTTTCACACATTTTTTACTGATCGGTTTAATATTTGATTCAGGAGCGTCTTGTTTGATTGGTGCGTTTAATGATTGGGGTATGATGTATGGTTTTAATGTCACTGAAATGTAAGATATTACTAAACGTTCAAATATATGCTTGCTATCAGAGTCATGTGTATTAAAATATAGTGTGTTTATCAAGCCGATATCAAACAGATATTGGACTATATATACTCGTATATAAGTCACTTTTTCCAGTGCATCTCTTCGCTATTTCTTTCATCTCTTGTTTCTAAAACTTTTATACAACCATTAGCTTTGTAATACAGGAATCAGATAGTTTAAATTGAGCTAACGAGAAATAACAACAACATTTATTACTTAACATTTTCTTATTTTGAAGTGGTGTGATTCTATGGGGTTGTAATTCCAGTTGATGTCTTAGAAGAATTTATCATGAGCCCACAAGTGAGTGAATATCTTATGCAACTAGAACAAGATAGTCAGACAGAACCAGCAGCGGACACAGGTATTACACTTCAATCTGAAAATTTATTTCATGAATGCGTTTAAACATGACATACCGTGACTTGACATGTATTAAAATGTGTTACTTGACATGCATTGTACAATAAATATAGTTATTGTATGTTGAGGAAAGCGTATTTCAGTGTTGTTATAATAGCAAACTGTATACATTGTTGAATTTTAACCAAATCTCTTACTGTTGAAACGGTTCTCTGCATGGTCTTCAACATAAGTAAACATTGCTATTGCATTGAACCGACGTTCCATTAAAACCCAGTATTCTTTTAAGCTATTAATCTATTCTCCCTATTCGCAATATTCGTTATGGCTACGTCATCAGTGTAAGCAATGGTTATGATTTTGTTGATGTGAATTTGTAAACTAAAAGTGTTCTATGCTTGCAGCTTTGCATATTTAGATCGATAATTATGTCATAACTCGTTGCATTTTGTCAGGAGTATGGTCCTTTAAAACTTATAACACTGGTATTTCTTTGTTAATATTTCTGGACCACTTTGGAATACTAAATCCATTTTTTTAAACTCTGATAAGTTATGTTAAACGGTTCTAACGGAGATGTAACAAACTGAATCTGAATGAGAGTGCATACCAAATTATGGACTACCAATACCAAAATAGTTGGAAATTATTACAAGCTTGTGAACTATTTGCTATTGTTGCTGATCAGTTAGGACTGAATCAGTGTGGGACTAAAGTGAAGGTAATAATATATGTATCTTGTTATCTATGCTTTTTTGCCATTAACAGATGTTACACAAGAACTTCTTGATCACACACCTTACGGTTGTAGCAGAGATGTTGCCTCGGGCAAAGTTTCTGACTGGACTAACATAGAAAAAGGTAATAAAATAAATAGTCTCTAATACAAATTACCTACCGACTTCTATGTTCCGATGAGGTCTATAAACACCTTTTAGACCGCTTAAGAGGTCTGTAACAATTTCCAGACCTGTCCTACTTTTACTGTCTACACAAAAATCTCAAGTGCCTGTAGTGGGAATCGAAATCGAGTAGCTCCGATGCTAGTCCAATGCTCTAACCCCTGAGCCAAGTTGTCGACACACTTACGCACTTGTCAGAATTAAATTTAAAGTTATGCGTAAGCGACCGAAACAATGCAGTAGAATCATGAGAAATCCGTGCATGCATTTAAGGTGAACGCCGTAAATAAAGTATCAATTGTTTCAAAAAAGTACGTTTTAAGTGAAAAAATCCGACCAGTTTTACCTATCTTGAAAATTGATCTTATCATGACTTTACTGTTAAGTTTTATCATTCAATTCTGAACAGGTCTTGGTATTTGTCTGAAAGTTAATACGGGCATACTCTTCCGTCAGAGTGCAGAATGCTTCATGAAACAGGACATTTTGTTTTACAAAGAAAAATATTGACAATGATATAATTGCAAAAAAAAAAAAAAAAAAAAAAAAAAAAATACAAACTACACAAATTTCCTCCAAGTTATTTAATAATCTGCTAATGAAAGTTGTGACGATTTTCTGTACAATTTACATGGAACATAAGTAACGAAGTTGTATTTTTGAAAATAACCCAGTTAAATTATTGTGATACATTTCGAGCATGTCTGAAATAAGACTGACAGTTAAAACATATTTAAAGGCAGCTTTTAGGTAGTGGTAATTGGTGAGAAACTTGTTAAAGTACATTTCTTGTATTCTGAAAAATATTCTAATATTGCTGAATGTTGTTAACTCATATCAAATTAACAGTTGACACTTTTATGCCTTTAAATATTATATTAGATAGTTTGCACTGTACCAGGTTTCATTAATTCTATACTTGTATTGACATCCACAAGTATATGACAACTTCTTCACGTGAATGAGGTGTGGAGAACCAATACGACTTTAAACTATATAATGTTTATTCAAATCGTTGCCATGTCAATCAAAACAGAGGCCTCGAACTACAAACCTCTTAATTAGCTGTACTCATTACTTTCATTGCCAAGAAAACTGAAGGTTTTTATATCTTCTAGATGGTGTCGTCTTGGGGTGTTCCAAAATCAGGTTTTTTATCGGATACGCATTTCTTGAGATAATGTCATGATAAATCTATATCAATACTTTTTATACGGCAATGAATATTTAAGTGTCAAATTAAAGAGCTAATTAAACTTAAAGTTACTTAGAATAATTATGAAAAAAAAAATTATATAAAAAGAAACATTCGCGTCAAATTCTGATTAATTGACTAGACACACATGGATGATCTCAGAGAGAGACTTATTTCCCAAATGTGCACGGATTATTCATGCAATACAAAATGTCATGTTCTAATTGTTGACAATATATTTAAAGTTTCGTAGCAAGTTTGGCATTTTGTAATATTAATAGTATCCGATAAATTGTGACAATATTGTCTTGTTCCTTCTATTTGCTTTTTTTTTAATCATACATCACGTTAAAAAAGTTCTTCGAATCCGAAACCAATTTTGATTTTGTGAAACATAGAAGCATGTAGGTAAGTCAGATATCATTCTCGGAATAGGTCTGCACTGTGTTTAAGACCTGTGAAGAGATTTGCAAACCACAAATCTCCCACAGGTATATAAACACAATGCAGACCTGTTCTTCGAACAATAACTATTACTTATATTCACTTATTTGGACGCTGTCTCAAATATATTTATAAGTATAAAAAGACGCGAATTGCGCCTAGCAGTTTTCCCTTAGTAGCAATTGAATCTTTCCACAACACATTTCAGTGTTATGCAACCTATGTGGAATTATAACATTTGTCAAAATTAAGCATAAGATTACTTAAAGCCTTAAGTAGAATGAAAAACATCTTTCAGATTGTCAGTGAGGCTACAAAAGTGAATGCGAAACTTCAGACATAAGTTTTATAATATGCCTAACTTCGGAAGAACGGAAATAACATCTTAAATCTAGTCTTTTTGCTCTGCGACCCGCTTATTTCCCCTTTCGTCTCATTTTGTTCACTGTGCATCGTGCAAGTTTTGCCCAGAGACTCCAGTATTTTAGTTATCGAGCTTTGCCCCGCGTATTCTTCAAAAAAAAAAAACGACAAAAAAAAAAACAACAAAAAAACAAAAAAAAAAAAAAAAAACAGCAAAGAAATTCCAAACAGTCAACATTTAAGAGATATTATGAGGGAAGGTAAAGCAAAATTCCGTTTGAAGGGTGCTGCCTATATCTATAAAAAGTTTTCGCTAAGCGATTCCATCGTCTGGGTTTTAAATTTAAATCTGAACATTTCGTTCACGCTTCTGATGATTTGGAGATATTTGCCCTGTGAGACCGCTGTTAGCAACCTTTCAGCCTGTGTCACAAATAATGCTAAAATCTCGTGCGTCGCGGATCGAACAAATAAAATGACACCATTACATATTAAAACTGATAATTCCTTACTGGTATTAGACAGTGTTGCCCGAATGTATAGAGCTGCATCATTTGACGTGACATAACACTCAACCTAGTTACATTAAACTGACGTCGGCCGACCTGTTCTCGAACTATCCTCATATTGCTGACCGCCAAGCAAAAAAGCTATTAGTAACATTAATCAAATATTTGGTAAGAATACACCAGGGAGAGAATCAAAGACCTCTAGCACTCGTAGCGAGAGTTCTACTTCGAGGATACCGAAAAGCCTTTCTAGGGACGGTGAGAGGTGATGCATTTTTCATTACTTCTTATAAACAAACAGTCTCAGTCAAACCGAGTCTGCTATTATTTTGCTTGGCTGCATTATTTGCTTCCAAAATCTTTTTACAGATTTTATTTCTAGAAATTATGTCTCGAAAATATTCGTAAACGACAAAAAATTCTTTGACTTTATTTACCAGTCAGTTCGACATTTTATAAATAAACATATAATTATACATATGCATTATGTTATTACTTACACATTACGTAGTTTACCTAATATAAAATATACACTGCACTACTCGTGTTCACTAGGAATTTACTGGTAAAATATACACTGTGTAACGAATTATCTTACCGCCTTCGTAACAAATTTAATACATTTTTACGTTTAATTGCTTATAATAGCCTATTTAAACACAGTGCGGAAAATCCGTAAACAGGAAACATCATAACTTACTTTCACGTTTTATTATCTATTTTCTTTCTTCAGCGTTATGTTAAGTAGTTTCGACATTTGAATGTTTCACATCCCATATTCTGTTGTTTCTGCAAAGTGTCTCGACACCACATTGAAACTAAAATCAACAATTGATGTAATAGTTGTAGGATAGAAAAAAGTATATGATCGTGTGTACATTATGGTCTAGATTAAGACTATGGGATTCCACAGGTGGAATCAATGAATGTCTCCGACTTAAATTGATTTTTATTTCAGAAACCCCAATATGTATGTTTGATAATGCAAGATCTTTTTTCTTTGATTGTTTTCTCGCATTGAACGTTTAAGCAAAATACAGAACAGAATGACTTTTTTTATCTTACTGATTTTCGCCCAGAACCTAACACAAAATATTATGAATTCTCAAGATAATTTGATTGATAGGAACAATGTGAATATATCAACAGCAAAAACCTTCAGTTGTTTTCCTGCTTATTTTTAATTATCGTGGCATGAATCGTAAATGACAAACCATATGGACATACCCCACACGAATTAACAGACCAATAGATTCAGTCGGAAATTGAACATTTTCAGTTGTGTTAACCTCAAAATCTCGGCACATTAAAATCACCTTTTGACTTTCTTGGTACGTTTTTACATTCGAGTCTACGCTTCAGACTATCACTGAACAGAGACCATGATTGTTCTTTAACAGAAATCTGATTTCATTTACAAATTGAATACAGCTTTTTACATATACTTTATCCAGTGAATGAATACCACATACATAAAACAAAAAAAAGTTGCTCAACAACACAAGACATAAACATTTTGCATGCTCAATTCTAATGAACATTCATGGATGGTCTAGCCTCTGGTTGAGCAGAACTTAAAATTGAACCCTAATACAATTTATACAGTTTGAAGTGTGTACGTACGGCGGTGTCTATTAAAACGTTGATAGAACAGAGCGTGTAATTCCATGAGAAGTGGTGTATGACCCCTCATAAATAAATTGGCTTGCCATACACGAGAAAACACTGGACATACCTATAAACATGAATTTAGACAGGGAGTCTAATGTTATTCGGTTGAACCTGCATATGTCTAAACCTATCAGAAGACATAATTAGAAAGCAGACACAATATCTAAGGAATGACTAAAACAATACACTTAATTCATTGTTGCTGTAATTTAATACTTTTAGCATGACGGTATATTGCTGGTATGTGTATCCGAAGAATGATAGAAAAAAAACCCATATATTTCCAACAGATTTCAGCATGTTTCTTGTGCTAGGATACTGCTGTATTTTACACCGTTATGATGGACTTGAGCCAAGATTTTGACACCTTTGATCATCGTTTAAACGTTATGAGATACAATTTTAACTCCGTTTTATCAACGATGCATCTTGTGCCGACGGAAAAAGTTGAACCCTGTTCGAACATTTTCTCATTTCTAAGCATGGACTCTAATGGTTTAAACATTTTTCCCATATAATTCATTGATTCAGCAAAGTAATACCTACTTATACCTGGACAGACATACCAGCAATAAATAGTATGCTGTTACGCATTTTCACGTCGTCCTAAAAGTTGTGTCTTACAAAAGTTACAAGGATTTGAGCCTATTTACTCTCATATGACCAGAATAACTATTTGAATGTTCTCTGTTGACATATGATTATTAGCTTCTTTAAGAATTTCAAGGTTTATATCACACAGTCCCCGATGATGACTTACTTTTACCAAAATTTTGCTTAAATTCACCATTCAAACGCATATGCATATTCACCATTTAAATGCACCGAAATGTTCATCTGTCGAAATGAAGATTTCTAGAAGTCCGTCGGCATTGTAACATCTACTAACCTTCTAAACAAACATATACAATTAATATATTGAAATGAGGCCATGCCTAAATGATGTAAATTACAGCAGTTACAAGTAGTCGCGCTATTTTTCTGATGTTAACCAAATGCCAAAAATATAATTGAAAAAAAATATGAACGTTTATTGTCGGCACGTAATGCAGTAATTGATAAAAATGATTTGATAATGCATTTCGTACAAAGTAAGGTTATAATACTTTTTTAATTGTGCATCGCCAATACAATTTTCCTCCGTGACAGTACCATAGTTATTTACATTAAAAAGATTACAGCAGACAGAATACGTTATTTATACTTTTGACCCTGACAGATGATGCACAAGTTATTCGAGAACAAACGCTTTACGATTCTAACGAAGGAGATGTTCTCCCAAGCAGTTCATCTAACTTCAGTGACACAAAAAAATGTAAGAAAATTAAAGAACCCCAACGCTGATTGCATACACTTGCATGGATGCTGATTAATGATTAATGTCTCAAATGAGTATATGATAATGAAAGAATTAGAAATGTGTTGAAGGTTTTCATTCGTAGATTTTTTATAGACGTTTATATATAGCCATATCACGTAAACATAAAACCAGTTGAATCTTACAGTAAAATGAACAAAACTTGTCCATAAGCCTGCCAATTTTAACGCAAAAACTTCGGGTGGGCATGTGTTTGCACCATACGCTTAGCTCGAGATGAAAAGAAAGTAAGAAATCCATTTATATTGGTTCTTTCGTCAATATGTACCAAGTTTTTCCTTAAAGTTACATTCGTCTTCCTACAGTTGCACCTCAAGTTCCAATTTTGCTTAGCGACGCATGTGTTTTCCTCTTACATCTCTGTTTTTGCCGTGTACAGCTGTTTAGCGAGTTTTCGCCCCATGGCTCCGCCATTTTAGTTCTTAAATCTCAATTTTAACAGTAACAGTTACTTTAACCTAGGCAGCCGTTCGGATCCGAACTATGAACGATTATTACGTATCCTAACTCCTGCCCAAATTTTAATAACCGGTGAAGTATAGGAGCATATTTATCATTATTTTTTTGAAGACCAGACTTGTGGAGGCCCTGGACCCAAATTGTAGGAGAGGCTTCCTGAAAATAAGTGAGTGTGAGTGAGGTTAAGAAACGGTCAGTTTGTTATATCCAGGTGAATCAGCTAAATGATCAGCATTGATTCTATATCAAGCCTAATGCGGCATTTAATATAGGTATGAATTTAAGTCTTTTCGTCCATTTTATAGTGTGACAAGTACATTAGTCAGTGTATACGACAGTATGCATTTCAATTTGAAATAACTCGGTCATTTGAGAAGGAATGTGCACGAAATAAATAGATTTATATGCTATTGGAAACATCTGGGATAAAAGTACGTACGTCAATTTGTGACAGACGTTTTAAGACCCTCGTATTTGACATATTTCTGGTAGACATCAATTCAACTAATGGCTACTGTCATTACTTCTAAAGGAAGTGTACTTAGCGTGATGATATATGCTAAAATTGTTTATCATGTTCTTGTGACCAAAGAAAATTCACAATGCATGAGACTTCAAATAATATGCCCCTAACCGATGTAGATTCGAGCCTTGCTCTGTGCGTTGAATTTTTTGTGTTAGGAAGCCATCAAGCCGGCTTACGGAAGGACGGTGGTTCTACCCAGGTTCCATATGACTTATAGTTTTGTCGGAATGACCTTAAACCCATCAAATTAAAAAAACACTATTTATTGAAAAGATATGGCTTTCGGGTCAGTAAAACAACAGAATGTTTAGAAATATCAGTTAAGATAAGATATATTAGAATTGTTTGACATATATGAACTACATAACATTTAGGTAGAGGCTCTAGGTTACAATTTAGGAAGGGGGTTTGGGATGTTTGCGTAAATGATTTAGCTCAGTATAGTTTTAATATTTTCTGTCGTTACAGGAAATAATTCGGATGTTGTATTTGAATCATCATTGGCATATTATATAAAGCGCACGAACTAGGAACAATTTTTTCTTTGATTGACTTTATGTTTGATTGATATCTTTTATGTTTGATGTTTGATGTTTGAAGCAACCCGTCAGAAATATTTTTCCATTACTGCTTCTGTTTGGTATGGGCCTACCTTGCAAATGCGTGGCTCTGGGGCTTTGTTTTTAGTGGTCTGTGCTTCCAAGAAGTCTACCCTTACCTATTATCTTTGATATGCATATTTAATATTTGATTCAATAGTTCAGGTATGATGGTTGAACTAACGTGGGACAATTTTGATAACAGATATAAAAACTAACAGAATAACAAAATTTACGATCACTACCAAAGTCACATGAACTTCAGAATATTTTGCTTGTTATGCCCTAACCAAACAGTTATGGAACCGTTTACAGATCACCTAATTTCATATCTTTATCAGTAGCTTTGCAATGAAGGACTCAAACAATAATTTTATGTTTAACTTAATCTGGTATTTTTGCGCTAATGTTAGAGCTTTTCTCAGCGGTGATATTATTTATTTTGTGTTGTCTAACTTTTTGAAAACAGAGTAAGTGGGAGATTTGCATGCCCTAAACGCGTTTAAAACCCCAGTTTCCTTTATATAGGAATACCGTCCGTTCCAAGGCGGTCCCCCTATTTTCAACAGGTTTTCTGTCTGTCTTGTATTGCAATTTTGTTTGTTTGTTTGTTGTATGTGCTTTTTCCTCCTCCTCACTCACCCTACAGCACTTACTTTCCACTTGCATTTGCGCTCCTTTTTGCAACCCGCCCCCTTTATATTTTGAATTAGTTTATGTGGCTCCCCTTTATTTTGCCTCCCGGAATCTTAGGGCGGTACACGATTGTTTTTCTCCTGCTTGTAGGGGTGCATTTGTGTGCTTGTGGGTCTAAAGCGGTGCTTGTATCTTACTTGTACCACTGTGTTCCTTTGTTCGTTTTATCTCGTGTTCGTGTGTTTGTGGCGTCCACGTTTTCGTGCTGTGGGTTTCATCTTGGGAAGGCTGCGTTTCGGTACGTGGCATTCCCTGTTTGATATTTGTCTTTGTTTTTTCTCTGTTAACTAGTTGCATGTGGCTGTTTGTGTCGCGAAATTGGTCCTTTCGCGCTTTTTAAAAGTGCATTTCGGTAAATTGTGTTAGTATACAGCAGTCTATGTAAAAGTCGGAGGTATGTCCGTATGCAAGTGACTTCATACGGCCATATAATACAACTGCGCATCCAGTTTGGGCATATTGTCCTGGGAGCTCGAAGAGTGCAGATCGAAGAGAACTGGAGAAATAATTTATATAATAAGCCATAATTATTACTGGGACTTTGGTATAAATAATTTAGGTGAGGCACCCTTTTATTTGCAGCTTCGGCTCATCCTTGCTGGGTCCTCTTGATAGCTATATTATTTTATTGGTCTGGGTCGCAGTATAAGCTGATGGTTTTACGTTACAGTGCTGAACCTTGGTAGGTCTGAGACAAGGTTAAAAACATAGGTTTAAGCGAAAATTGTTAGGTGTTTGAGACATTTGGTTTGAAATAGTATTAAGGTTTGGACCTAGGTGGGTTGTGGAAAGGTCAGTCCCTCATCCTTGCAGCGTATGCTCATACTTGTGGGGTTTCCAATCCATATACTCATTCTAGGTCGAGTGGTTCGTGACTAGGTATTGAAACCTTTGGTTTGAAACAGCTGGTCAAAGGTCAGAAATTTAGGTTGTTTGATACCAGTAAGTGAACAATAAGGACCACAAATTGAATTGATTATCTGCTTGAATTTTAGTTAATTTATGTTTCAAACAATCATTTACAAATCATTGGTCAAACCAATCAGAAGCAAGGCAGCTTAAGGAAAATTCATTATACAAGTTTTATACCAATCAAAAGCTGATAGTTTTAGATATACTATTTATATACATTTTATAAGTAAGGCTCGGTACACGTGACATTTGTTTAGATGGTACTTAAAAATTCAAGTTTAAGTTTTAAATTAATGTTGATATCTAAAGTTACCCACTTACTTTGTTTACAACAATAAATAAAACACCTTATAGTTTGTATAAGGTAGTTGATCTGTAACGAAAATTATCAAATAAAGTAACCTCCATAATTAAGCTTTTTCAGCATTTATTCATTTTTCAAGTAAAGCAATGATCGTGATAGTTCCATCCAGAGAATGTTGATTTGCCTAAAAAACATTACATAGGGTCATTACCTATCAGCTACCTTCAGGTGTTGTAATTACAACTACTGCCTTAAAAACACTGTAATTATATTTGATGACAATGAATTTTTTGTGTTACATTATTTGAAGCAAAGTACTCCTGAACAGTAAGAGAAATTCTTCAAAATGAATAAATCATAAGAAACACTTTCAAAATGATTCATTGAAGTGATAAATAAACGAAATCTAGCCAAATGTAATACTAATTTAACTGTTTTGTTATTTCTCATTGTTAGATATATGAATTTTACATTTTAATATATGAGCCGCGCCATGAGAAAACCAGCATATTGCGTTTGCGACCAGCATGCATCCAGACCAGCCTGCACATTCGCACAGTCTGGTCAGGATCCATGCTGTTCGCTTTCAAATACTATTGCAATTAGAGAAACTATTAGAAACAGCCTGGATCCTAACCAGACTGTACAGATGTGCAGGCTGGTCTGGATCTATGCTGGTCGCAAACGCACTATGTTGGTTTTCTCATGGCACTGCTCATGTAAATTTTATGTAAACCAATGTATCACCATTGAGAGCAATAAATAACTTTGGCTAAAAGATCAAAACTTAATAACGTTTCTTAATGTCGTAAATTTTCTTTAAAGGAATTTACGCATTGTTTTACATTATCTTCATGCACTACTAAACTTTCTATCAGGGCCTCACTACAACTTATAAAATAACTGTCAGTGTAAGCCGTGAGAAAAGTGTGCATATTGTATATTGAACACAAAGAGATTTAAACAAATGTATGTCATATTTTGTCTGCCTGATCTGTTGTTTGAAAAAGGACCTATCTGATTTTTCTTTCACTTTTGATATTATTAATATTTTATTTTGGCTTCAGTTATGTGGTCAATTCAGAGTTGTGTCTTATAGATTTTCTTGGGTAGGTACCATCTCTAGTTTATCTTTGACACATGAATATCTGCGCTATTATGGTTTACGTTGTAGTGAAACTGTGATTAGGAAACGAAGCATTTCCTTTGTACATACATCCTTTTCCCCGCCCCGCCCTTCAATTTCCTCCCTCACTCTCGCCCCTTTTCTCCCCCTTACAACTTCCGTTCCCTCTATCTATATTTGGCATAATTGTTCTGCACATGTTAGATTTTTGAAGCAACCAGTCTGTAATATCTTTCCATTACAGTTTCGTTTTGTTGTGGGCCTACCTTGCAAATGCGTGGCCCTAACCCTAACCCTAACCCGAGGCTGTGTTTGGTGCTCTATGCTTCCAAGAAATCTACCTTTACCTATTATATTTTGTATATCCAGTTTCCGTCAAAGAAGAATTTTGCAAGAGCCAACGATCGAGTGAATATCTCATGGAATTAGATAAGGACAGTCAGACACAACCTGCAACAGATATAGGAATTACGCCCCGGTCTGAAAATATCCACAACATCTCAAGGGTGCAAGAACATGAACCTGACGGAAACATAACAGCTAATACAGAGTCAGCAAACATAGGTATTTTTCATGATTGGTTTCTATTTAAAATACCAAGACTTTAAAGGTATTCAGTAAGTTCTAAAACGTTGTACAATGGATAAAGTAGGTTCCGCTTGAAATCTCTTGATGTGGTTTGTTTGATTTATTGGACGAAAACGTGTTTCCATCTTGTTAGAATTATCAGCTCTATTTATTTCTGATACTTTCTGCCATTTATCTTAAAATTGTCATTTTCACCGATTTCAATACCTGAAACATACTAAACATTGATCGTTAGAATAAAGTTAAATAAGATATAGACAATGAACTTAAAAGAATAACCCAAATTTATATGAGAAGTAATTTGCTTGTATTATTAGCTCGTATAATCATAAAAGAAACTACTACGAGGTATTGTTGTTACTGTAGAATTGTTGATGTAGTCAGCGTCAGCATTGGCTACAAATTTGCTTTTTCCCACTTTTTCTCAGAAATTACAAGTGCTACATCCCCAGAACTATGAACAGATTGTTAAATGTTTAATTGATCGCAGCTCTCAACTAATTTTTTGTTAGCAGTGTTGTCCTTTCTAACGTATAACAGTGGTATTTCTTATCTAATATTTCTGTTTCGGACCACAATTTCAAACTGTAAGAGTTAGAGTTTGGAAAATATATACATTTGTAGTTCTAACAGGTGAGCGTTGCCAACTACATATGGTGATCATGCTATGATCCATTCATTGTCAATATATATTTTGAAAAATGGATTAAACATTTAAGCATTTGATAAAAAGATCCATTCGGTTTTCAAACAGTCAGTCATAAAATTTCAGATAAGATTAGATTAGACGGGTCTGTTATGAAGGTGATGTAACAAATTTCAGGAACGGAAAAGCTTGAAAGTTGTTACAAAGGTATTGTCTATAAAATGTATTGACAAACTATAGTAATGTCGTATAAAATTTTATACTGCTGATACGTCTGCATTTATTTGGGCTAAAAGTAAGGTCATAGCATGTTATTCATGCTGTTGCCACTCACAGATGGTGCGTATGTATTACGAAAACAAACGCTTTCCGACTGCTACGAGGGAGCTATTCTCTCCGGCATTGTATCCACCGTCAGTGACATAGAAAAGGGTAAGAACATAAATAGTCTACAATACTGACATTATAATATTTATTTGGATGCTTATTAAATGTAATCGTTCAAAAAATATACGTACGACTGAACGCCAGTTACAGCAGTGCTTGAATAAAGTTCAAACTTGGGCCATGGAAAATGGTTTTAAATTTTCCCATTCCAAAACTCAGTGAGTCCACTTTTGTCAGTTACGGAAACAACATTGTGACCCTGAGTTTTTATAAATGGTACAAAAATACCCGTTGTTGACGAAGCAAAATTTCTTGGTGTTATTTTTGATAAAAAGCTTTCTTTTATACCACACATAAAATACTTGAAAGCCAAATGTTTGAAATCGTTGAATCTTTTAAAGGTAATTTCAAATACTGATTGGGGAGCAGATCGCAAGGTTTTGTTAAGACTTTATAGAGCTTTCATTAGATCAAAGCTAGATTACGGTTGTGTTGTTTATGGTTCAGCCAGGAATCGTATAATCAAGGTCTTCGTATTGCTCTTGGCGCATTTAGAACATCGCCTGTTGAAAGTTTGTATGTTGAAGCAAACGGACCCTCCCTTTACACGAGACGTGAAAAACTGTCATTGCAATATGCTCTGAGGGTGGCTGCGAACAAATCTAATCCTGCTCATAAAATCATATTTAAACCCAAGTACCCCGATTCGTATGACAGAAAACCAAAACAAATTAAACCTTTTGGATTTCGCATCAACAATTCTATGAGGGAAACTGATTTTGAATTTGATGATATAAAAGAAAAATTTGTTCTGAATACACCACCATGGACTCTTAATTCTCCATTAGTTCATTTTGATATGAAAACCGCCTTAAAAAAGTCTGAAACAAACCCTGAAATATTCAAGTCCAAATATAACGAACAAATCTAATCCTGCTCATAAAATCATATTTAAACCCAAGTACCACGATTCGTATGACAGAAAACCAAAACAAATTAAACCTTTTGGATTTCGCATCAACAATTCTATGAGGGAAACTGATTTTGAATTT
The DNA here is from genome assembly GCF_021730395.1 of Mercenaria mercenaria. Taxonomy (NCBI): domain Eukaryota; kingdom Metazoa; phylum Mollusca; class Bivalvia; order Venerida; family Veneridae; genus Mercenaria; species Mercenaria mercenaria. The sequence continues at coordinate 18,483 of NW_026459966.1, read as the reverse complement.
GATGATATAAAAGAAAACTTAGTTCTGAATACACCACCATGGACTCTTAATTCTCCAACAGTTCATTTTGATATGAAAACCGCCTTAAAAAAGTCTGAAACAAACCCTGAAATATTCAAGTCCAAATATAACGAAATCAAGCCGACTTACAAAGATCATTTTCCAATTTATACAGATGGTTCTAAAGATGATTCAAAGGTTGGATGTGCCGCCGTTAGCTATCTGCATCAATCAAAATTACGTTTGCCAAATAACGCTACAATTTTTTCAGCCGAGGCAAAAGCTGTTGATTTGGCCCTTAATTCTATTTCAGAATATAGTGAAGAAAAGTTTATCATCTTTTCCGACTCACTTTCTGTATTACAATCAATACACAACCGTAATACGGAAAATCCTTTCATTCAAAATATTCTTCTCAGGGTTCATGAACTATCTTTTAAGAAGTCTATCATATTCTGTTGGATTCCTAGTCATGTTGGTATTTATGGAAATGAGGATGCTGATACCGCAGCAAAGAAATCACTTTCATTAAATCAATCTAAATTGAAATTACCATATACTGATTTTAGGTCAAATATCAACAAATACATTTTAACTAAATGGCAGTCTTCATGGAACAATGCTTCGTTCAATTAACTTCGTGAAATTAAACCTACTTTAGGTGAATGGCACCAAGGTAATAGATCTGTTCGCAGGGAGGAAGTTGTTCTTTCTCGTTGTGAATAGGTCATACTCGGTTGACTCATTCGTATCTTCTGAACAATGAAGATCAACCTGACTGTGTACCATGTCAAACACCGCTTACTATTAAACATATTTTAATCAACTGTGTAGACTTCGATCCACAGCGCAGTTCATACTACAATGTTGAATCGTTACAAGAGTTGTTTGAGCAAATTCCTGCCGACAAAATTTTGCAATTTTTGAAACAAATATGGATTCACTGTATATCATAAAATCTAAACCTTATTTGAAATTTTATTCACATTTTTTTTTACACTTTTTATGTTTGCAACTGTTTTTTACACTATATTTGTATATACCTTTTTACTTTAATAGTGTTATATAGGCTTTAAAATTAACGTAATTCATTTAACTATTTCCCGGCGATATATGACCTTTTTGTGTCGATTCGCCGTAAAACACAACTCATTCATTAATTCATCGTTTTTTTAAAGGCTCATGATGTCTTTATTTGAAATGTGGCATCCACATTTTCCGCAATGAATACAAAGACTTTTATATGTGGATAAAACCTATTTTTGATGATTATTTTCTCTTAACTTTATCAGCGGTTTGAATTTTTATGAATAAAATAGAAAGATGATTTGAATTTATTGTTTTGGTTACCTCGCTTAATGGCTCTAACGGTAAACATTCATGTACAGTTTTAAAAGTTCTCATTTTGACCATATAATTGTGCATAGCATCTATTTGGACAAGTATTTGATTTGTTTTAAGCATGAAATGTATGGGTATTTTTTATTTATTTCCATTGTTCAACACAATTTTACGCTTATTTTATAAGTTTTGGATATAATACTAGATCGGTCAAAGCTGAGATTACAATGTTTGACAATGTACAATCACATCTTCATTTGTTTCAGATATATTCGAACCTGACAATTACGCAGGGTGAGTATGTCAATACAATTAATAATTTTTGTAATATCTAGTGACTTCTAATTGAGTTATCCGTATTGAATAATTAGATTGGCATATTCAATCGTCAAATAAATACAAAGGGAACAGTATTGCAAAGAGTTATTGGCGAGAGAGGAAGTCAGTTTTATTAAGGCTCAATATAGCCTCAATTCGTTCCGGAAATCATGTGTTAAATGTTTAAAATTGAATTCAGAATATATTTAATGCTAAAGCAGGTTGGCTATTGGCGGTTATACTTGAAACATAAATATAAGATGGGCTCTGCTCAACCAGGGGCTAGAGGGGGTGGACGCTAGCATGCATTTCCACTACCTTCCACGAACAGGCTCTATCAAACCGTGCCTGCAACATATTAATTTTTTCTTGTTTAGCGCCCGATGGAGATTCTAAAATTATCAAAAATATCTGAACAGAACTGAGGTCAATTGTCACTTACAATTTGTGAAGGTAACCCTGTTCTAGCAAAATTTAATACTGTAGGCAAAACATGTACAATTATTGTTTGGTCGTTTATAATAATTTTCATTTCAGTAACGTCTGGCCACTACGAATACACGTCTACAATTATTACAAACATTTTACATAAAAGTGGTCTGGCAAAATCCTTATATATACGCTCCTAAGGAAAACACTACCATTCCCAAGGTTGAAGATTAAATGCTGAAGGTCCCATCTGCTGTTTCTTACAATCAACACAACTTTTAGATAGCAATTTTAGACTTTTATCACTACCAGCCCACCACAATCAAAACCTGACAATGAAAAAGCATAACTCTGAACGCGTGCCACGAGTATGGATCGGTCTCTGTATTAATATCTCCCTTGCTTGATATTCAGCATTACAAAGTTTAAGAAATCTGTTCTCCAATAACCTAATGTCCACAGAATGTACCAGCAACTAGTCATTCGGCACTGATGAATACATATATTGAGTGAAGAGCTTGTTGCAAAGCCGGTCAAAAGCTAATAAAAAATGAATGTATTTTAGATATTTTTTTCTTCAGAATTTGTTTTCATTGATATACCTTCTGCATAACAGATATGAATAAGTGAGGACAGTTCATAGTGAATATATTTAAAATTATCGTGAATATATTTAAAATTATCGTCTCGTCAGAAAAAAATGTATTTCTATGTTTGCCTATATAAATCAGTGATTGTGTATCTATGTACAGCAAAATTATTGTAAATCTTTCAGTGATTATTTGTATTTTGTTAATAACTTGACTAGTATTGGACCATTCACAGAAAGTTGGCGCAAAAACAAAGTTTCATTCACAGATCCTAGTGAAAATAGAATAATAATCTAAAGTTTGGTAGGGAAAATGTTACGAGAGTTAAAATGTGCAAACATGGAACGTAGTTTTATAAATAAAGTGTTTGTTAATAGTATGATTAATTTTTATAAATTACAATGGTTATTTTGACAATTAATATATCTTATGATTGTTTTAAAGATCACCATAAACGATTTAAAGTGTACGTTTTGTTACAGTTTGGAAGTTTTTAAACGTCCAATGTGTCTTGTGAGAATATCTGATGACGGGCAGTTTGAAGTCGATGAGAATATCTTAATGCAGTTTCGAAAAATCGAATTGCCGATTGTAGTTGTTGCTGTTGTCGGACTTTGCAGAACTGGAAAATCATACCTTATGAACTGTTTAGCAGGACAGCCTGGAGGTGGTAGTTTTTTTTTCCAAGATAGCTGAACTCACAGTTACGTTTCATTCGTAATATAATAATTGATAAATTGCACAGATTGGTCATTTTCTAGGACTGACTCAATACCAAGAATGCTTACTGTTAAAATGAATTAGTATTATACTATTCTTACAAAAACATCATTCCCTTTAATTATTTCCCTACGACTTGGTGAGACATATTGTTTGAGCCCTGTCTGTCCGTCCCCACACTTCATTTTCTATTAATCACATGAGGACCATTTTACCTTAAACCTTCAAAAACTTCACAAGGTGATACGACATTTCATGTAGATAACTACTATTGTTTTTGTGAATACTCTATCTAATGTCACGTTCACAGGGACTTGCTGAGGGAAAATTGTTTCCGATCAATAACTTGATAACCACTTGACTCAGAACTTTGAAACATCATAGAATGATTAGTCATGCCAAGAGTAGTTAACTCATATTGATTTTGGGATTAGTAGTTCAAATGTTAAGGCCACAGATTATTACATAATAAACCATTTGGCCCTGAAAGTTGAATTCAATGGGATGATTAGATATGCAGAGAATATGACCTTTTTACATTGGGGTTAGTAGGTCAAATGACAAGGTGGAAGAGCAAAAAAGGTGCAAAGCCGTTTCCGATCAATAACTTAAGAATCACTTGACCCAGGACCTTGAAACTTTACGAGATGAGTAACTAGGTCTAATATCAAGGTTCTAACAACAAGAACATCGATAACCGTCTCCGATCAATAACTTCATAACCACTCTACCCAGAACCTTAAAACTTCATAGGGCTATTGCAGATGCAAAATAAATGACCAGTATTGAACTTGTGGTCACTCTTGTTAAGGGCAATATAAAAGGCTGCAAAATGGAATACCAAGGTCAAAGGTATTAAAATATAGAAAACCGTTTCCGAATAATAACTGGTGAACCTCTTGGCTCAGAACCTTGAAACTTCAAACACTTATTAAACATGCTAAGCACATTGTTCATGATGATTTTGGGGTCAGTATGTCAAAAGACAAGCTCACAGGGCTCTGAACCATGGAAACAGTTTCCGATCCAATTATTGAGAATTATCTGAATCTTGTCACTTCCTAGGATTACTGGAAATTTTAGTAGTATGTCTACCCTCTCCTCAAAAGCCACAGGTACCTGGACGCTGAAAACAATTTCCTTATAATGATATATAGGTGACCGCTATTGCATTTCAATCGCTTTGCCAACCATCAGGGTCACTTTGACTTTGGCTCCTGTCCCATACTATCTTCTTGCCTATGACTATGTTTTCGGGAGAGCCATGTGATCTTCAAAGACTTCTACTTGTTACAATTTTACAAATCATAGCTCTCTTTGAGTATTAGAAAATCATTACATAATAACCGGCTTTCTTTCGTGACAACATTCAGATGAAACTGAATGTGTTAAAGCTTCGTGCTGTTGCTTTAATTACATTGTACATAGAATGAAAAAAAAATATGATAGTTACATATAATGACAGAACAGGCTATTTTAATGTTTATGCTCGTGTATTTATAACTACAAAAATTAACAAACATGTTTATATGATTTTTTTAGGATTTCCTCTTGGTAATACAGTTGAAGCAAAAACAAAAGGCATTTTAGCATGGTGTAAAATGCATCCGGTCAAATTGGACACTGTCATTTTAATGCTGGATTCTCAAGGACTTGGAGATATCAGAAAGGTAAACTACAATCAAGATACTTCCAAATTGCTCAAAAATGTGTCTTAAATTGTCCTAAATTCACATTTATATAACATGTTTGTAGCCGTAATATCAGAAAGTCCACGAATTCAGTATTCCTAGATTCTTAGCTCGGGAACACTATTTTCGACAGGAACATGAGGGCACTACAACAGCTTGGTTTCAGGCAATGGAATTGACATGGAATAGTCATTGATCTTTTTGTATTAACATTTATTGTTTTGAATCGTACAGTGAGAACTCTTCTTGAAAGTCCGTAGAAAACCTGCATATATTCTTTATTTGGAATTGGGCAATTTATATGGTCAGTACATCTAATGTAAACTTAAATATTATATGGGATCTATACTCTTATTGCTAGCTCTAAAACTTCTTGATGTACTGAAATGCAAATTGAAATCGTTTAGTCGAATTATATATGAATGTAATTAAGTATTTTTGTTATACATATGTAGCCGCTTTAGTCTTGAAATGTGTTATGTTTTACAACAAATATGACTGTAAATCGAAGTATCTATGCTACTATGTTGCAACTAACGCTGTTCAATAAATGGTTTCAGTAAATGAAAGAAACATTCATCAATGGTTAATTTTCAACTTTCTAAAGTACCGTAGTTCAATATTTACTTTCAGTGTTAATGGAAACAGAAGGTTACCCGTTTGTTCAATAAAGAGAACTTTCGACTATATGTTGTTGGCCCTCATTGTGTGTAAAATCCTTTACCTGAGGCTAACTCTCAGAAGCCAAATCCACATACCTGATAATGTGTTTGCAGTTGATGGGTCAATTATCCAAAACTTTTTCGATACATGCAAACAACTTCATAATTTTAAAATTCTGAAATTACGTCGATTTCAGTTAGAAATGCTTTATAATCTGATTTGATATTTATCTCTTTTGAACTTTCAGTATTTTGTCTTTGAATGTTAACTAGCTTTCAATGGGTTAGAAAAAGTATTCACCATATGGAATCCAGTTATTGCTTAATATTGATGCAACTGTTTGCATGTTGGTATCTGTAATTTAATCTAAAGGAAAAAGATATTGTAAAAACATAAGTATATAGATTAGTATAAATCAACTCTATCCATACGTAAAAAGAAAATATATATACTCTTGAGTACTACTGGATGCTTACAACATATGTAACAGTTCTTGAAAACCAGAAAAAACATAGCACTATTCGGAAGTGTGACTCCTTCATGCAGCTCGTAATATCATAAATGGCATATATTTGTTAATTGTAGAATATATGCCTTTTACCATGTTGTTCAGTTTTCTTGCAAGATAACTCTTTGTTTCTATGATTTTGTTATATTCGAATATGTTCTTCAACATAGATATATTCATGTAGCAAGTTTTGAAAATAGTAGCTCAATCAAAAGCAGGGCAGTATCAAAATTACATGACTTCAAATATAAAGGAATAACGTCATGAAAGTGCGACATAAGCCTCAGACGATTCAAGTTTTAAAATACTTGACGGACCTCAGCACTGATGCGTTTCGGACAGTCCAGTATTTTATCTCTGCTTTTCATATTCTTTACATATATTGATTGAAACATGAACACACCTCCAACAATCTCATATACTATGCTAGGACTTTTACATTCATCATAAGGTAAAGTAAAAAATATATCTTAGTGTTTGTCTCAACTAGAACGCAATCTATAGTTTTGTTTAATCATTTTTAACAATAATCTATTGTAAACGTTGTATTTCCAGGGCAACGTTTCTATTGACTGCAAAATTTGTACCATTCTGGCTTTATTGTGCAACGTGTTTGTATACAACATGATGTCAGCATTAAACAGAAATTTTGTAGAAGATCTTACGTATCCTTTGAAATTCGTTCTGTGAAGAAAAGAGAACTACAACGAAATAGCATTTAGAGGGCTTTTTATCTTCAGTTACTAAGTTACAATTTATTTACAATCTTATCTGGCAGTGCTGGTCAGTTGTAAACTACAATGTACTCAGTTAAAAGTGCATAACCTTATAATATGCTGTTTTGCGATTAAGTTAATTCATCTGCAAAATCATAACTTTGTCATCTTAATCAACATGCATTTAACGTATTTGTAATCAAACCTGTTGGTGACAAATAACCATGAAGAAATTATGCGCGTCCAATGTAAAGTAATCTTAGCGGTAAAAAAATCAAACTAAAAGCTAACAAAAAGCTAAAACTGTGACACAAGATATTTTACTACATACTGAACATGGATGAAACATGCATAATGTTTTATTTGTCCGTCTACTGTTTTCTAAAAATCTCATTCTGTGAAATTCTGGTAGAATTATATAAAATGAAACAGCATGTTGGCATGAAACGTTTACTGTCAGACAAAAAAATAAGATTCTGCTTTTCTCTTGAACAGCGTCATTAGCTAGTATGTAGCATCATTGGAAAATATTTGCTTCAATGGTTTTGAATGACTGTACAAAAACGCCGTCCATACTACAAAACCTTTCTTGTCGCTGAACACGATGCATCGTTTCATTAATAAGCAAAACAATTGCCACATGACTTTCCTTAAAATAGAAAACAAGGTTTGTTTCGGAGATTGCTAAACAAATTCGTGAACGTAACACGAATATAACCGGAGAAGTAGAAAATACAGAAGAAACTTCACCAACGCTTGTAATATGCCTGCGTGACTTTTGTTTGCTTTTAGAAAAAAGTGGAAAGGCAGTTAACGCTAATGAATACCTTGAGGATAGTCTCCGATCAAAACCGGGAACTGACGATCGCACCCAAAGATATAATCAAACGCGTGAATCCATAAGGAAGTTTTTTCCGAAACGAAAATGTTTCACATTTGACAGACCTGGCAATGTTCGAACTTTGAAACAGCTGGAAACAGTTTCATTGAAAGAGGTGTCGGCAAAATTTTATGAGGATGTTCTGCAGTTCAAGTCTTTCGTACATGAATGTACTCCAATGGTTCGGTCGGAAAGTAGACCAATCAATGGCCAAGGTGAGTAACGCTGTATTTGTATTTTCTTATGCACCGATTACTTCGTAAGATCTATATGTTATGTTAAAACCTGCAACTTTCAAGTTATTTAAATCGACCGATGTTTGTTAGGACCATATATGTGCACAACATTGTTATCAGCACTTATAATACAAAAGTACATCGAGTTATAAAGAAGTCCAAACAATTCGCGTACTAAGATTTAATGTTGTTATATTTTCTGATCCTTTCGGATCATGGAGTCTATTAAATTGATGTGTAATAGAGTTCCGCTAAAGCCGGTCCCTGGCGGTGGGCGGTGGCGCGGTTGGATTTGTTAGAGGTGTTGCACATTTCATTACCTCACATGAACATTTTCATTCTACCGAGTCTACTTTTATTCTGCTTGGTTGCATTCTATGCTTCCAAAGGATCTTCTTACAGACTTCATTACAACAATGTTATATATTTATTTTAACATAACATATAGATCTTATATAAACAATGTACATTCATACTTCTGAACACGCCTGTTTACAAAACCAATATCAAAGCATAAAAAATAAAGGGTCACCTCACTTGCCAATGAATGTCTAATCAAGGTGTAAAAATCAGATTAAGTCATAATAGAAAGTACATTTCATTAAAATTTGAAATGATGTCACTGAAACTAAAGTTGATGAACTGTGTTTATCTTTGGTACATGAGTGTCTGCGTTATAGTGGTTTTCGTTGTAGTGTGACTGATATTAAGGAACTAAGCAATGATATAGTTTGAAAAAAGACAAAAGTTGGTTGTCACATCATCCAATGGACCTGTTTTAAGCTGTTTATATGGTCAGATGTGTGTTAGGTCCAGCAACGTTGTCAGCACTTGTACAAAATGTAAATCGAATTATAAGAAAACCATTGATGTACACTTTACATTACTCATTAACTTGTACTCTACAGCGTTTGCGTAAGCCTGGGCTACATGGCTAAATGTTATGCTTGAGTAACTGATGTGTACTCAGAGCTTTTATATGGTAAATATTATCTCAAAAAGTATTAATTTATGAGTTATAACATTTGCTAGTTATTCCATATCAAGTTTCAAGTCAAATTGAAGGCCCGACATGGAGCATTTGTTTTGTAATAAAGAAGACTACATGCTGTAATCTTAAAATCTCCTCCGTTTCCACCTAAAAATGCAATAATTAGACATCTTTCATACTTCTGGATTTATGGTCTTTCAAACTAAGCTACGTTGTTAAATTACCTTTCATTAGATTGTTGTTTTTACATGCATAAACACATATTCAAAACCAAAACGTTATAGACAGATGACCTGTCATCTGTTGATTGACACTGATATTACTTAATTACTGCCAGCTGCATATGAGGAAGTGGTACTTAATTATACACATAAGAATTTTCTTTTTAACTATTTATGAAATAGCTGAGAGGGACTTTAACAAATACGGAAAAATATTTAATAATGCCACAAGCCAGCAATAAATAAATGCTTCAAATAAATCCTACAGACAATGTGAACAGAACTTGGTTGAAAAACGCTGGGAAAAACATAACGTTTTAACTGTGCATAAACTTCCTAGTAGTGCGCAAATGAGCCTGGTAGTCGGACTTTTTATAATTTTATTTCATTCAAAAAAAATTTAGAGTTAATTTAAAAAATCTATAGAGAGAGAACAAGCAGTAAAATGTTTATAAGAAGTATCATTTTTTTTTAATTACTATTTGCAGTCAAGTATACAAGTGCGGAAATTAAATCGGAAAGAAATAGGAAAATGGCTTACAAAATCAGAATACGCTGAAACTGAAATCTATGTTGTTGTAATGTTTTGTGATTAACTTATTGGTCCCCTACTGGTTGAAAACCAGTTTCGGGAACTATAGGAATGCGCTAATCCGTCATTCCGTTCATCCGCAATTTCGTGTCCGGTCCAAAGCGCTGTCATCCATGAAGGGAATTTAATATTACTAAGCACAAAAGTTCTTCATTATAAGACGACGCGTAATGCGCAAGATCCCGACCCCTAGCTCAAAGGTCAAGGTCACAATTGGACATCAAACGTCAACAGGGTTTTTGTCCTGTCCGGTCCATAACTTTCCCATCCATGAAGGGATTTTAGTATTACTTGGTACAAATTGTACAAATTACCTCATAATAGGACGATGTGTCATACCCAACTTTTAGACCCCTAGCGCAAAGGTCAATGTCACATTTAGTAGTCAAATGGTGTGAACAGGGTCTGTTTCGTGTCCGGTCCATTACTCTGTTATTTATCGAGGAAATTAAATATCACTTGGCAAAAAATGTTTCCAATGGTAAGACAATGTGTCATGTGCAAAATTCGGACCCCTGACTCAAAGGTCAAGGTCATAATATTTGGGGATCAAAGGTTAGCAGGTTTCTTTTCCTGTTCATAACTCTGCCATCCATGAAGGTAATTTTATTTTTCCTGGCGCAAATGTTCCCAGTGGTGAGACAACGTGTCATGTTCTAAACCTGGACCCCCTAGTTTAAAGGTCAAGGACACAATTGGAGGTCAACCGTCAATAGGGTTTTCTCCTGTCTGGTTCAGTACTCTGTCAACCATCAAAAGATTACAATATTACTTAACATAAATGTTTCCCATGATGAGATAACGTGTCAGGAGCAATACCCAGAACTCTAGCTTAAAGGTCAATGTCACACTTTGAGATCAAAAGTCAATAGGGCTTTTTTTCCTGTCATGACCAAAACCCAGACATGAGCTTAAAGATCAAGGTCAAACTTTAAGATCAAAGGTCAGTATATTTTTTGCTGTCCGGTCAATAACTTTGTCATGCAAGACAGGATTTAAATATCAGTTTGCACATATATTCCCGTGGACCAGACAATATGTCACGCGCAAAATCCAGACCCTAGGTCTAAGGTCAAGGTCACACTCAGAGGTCTAATGCATTTGTGTGTGTGTTTTTTAATGCATAGATGGATTTTGATGTTACTTGGCTCAAATGTTCACCTACATTAAGCACCCTTGTTTATAGAATAACGTCCCTTTGTTTTTATTTGAAATAGATTTTTTTTGTTACTTTGCATCAAATGTATAGGTCTATTTTGACCTATCTCTACCTGGTAAAGAGTTTTGTGTGGACTTATAATAGAATTGTTTCCAAGGATTAATTTCCTTTGATGTTACATGATAACTATTTTCAGCTTTTACTATGTATATGCAAATTTTGATACAAGTGTTTTCCTATAACATATTGTGTATATAGTACAATATATTGTTTATACACCATTTACAGATATCATTTCATTATGTTATACTGCAGAAGAAAAAACTGGTGTCTTCCAGTAAGGGACTTTGTATTGCATGGCAGTACTTCATTCTCTTTTTACTCTATGATATAAGCAGTCCTTCGTGAAATTTTGATGCACAAAAACTTAGCATGAAAAGGGATGATGGGGCGGGATGAGGAAGAATGGTAAGTAATCTTCTGCATCGACTGAGATTTTCTTTCTTTGGGAGCTTGATTTTCGGTATTCTGTCTTTGTTGATCGTACCAGGTGCGAGCTAACCGATGCTAATTGAGGTTCTACGTCGAGAATCTTGATTTCTGTTTCCTTGATACTGAAAAGGGGTCATACATGGCAGAGCTTTGTGCAAGTATTTCTTATGTAATGTTCCCAGCGTAGTGGAGCATGTTGATCCGTGTATGTCACAGAACGAATTTGTAAGACGAGTAAAAAATTCGACTGAATATATATACAGTAAACATCGCTTAAAAGGAACAGTTTGGGACCTTTAAAATTGTTATTTATTACCGAGGTTCCTTATATCCGTATAGCGAACTAGTTCCTTTTTACCGAGGTTGGAATGACGAACACAATTTGTACAGCAAACACTATTTGACTGACGTTTAGAAAGGGTTATGTGTTTTCACTTCGGTCCGACAATGAATCTTTTTGTGAGAAAGTTGCTCTGTCCATGTTTTAATATTTATCTTGCACAAGGAAACTCTGTGCTTAAAATGACCAACGATACCAGCAAAAGGAATATATTTCGTATCGTATCCATTTTGAAAACAATGTGAGTAGATTATTGTTTAATTGATCCTGGAACGGCCATAAAAAAAAACAACGTCAAGTCCTGTGATTTCCTGCAAAACTTTTTAATTCAATCATCATTTAAGCCAGTTATCGCGATAAGCGGCGAATTCAAATCTCCTTAGTACGCCGCATGTCAAAAACAAAATTACTTGTGATATAATCAGAGTGGTTTGTCGCGTGTTGATGATTACGAAAACACACAATACTACATATATCTTTATCAACCATTCACCTATTGGAAAACGTGGATCTGTTATTGGCCAGGAGCAAAAAACATGGTAAAAGTCTTTTGATTGACAGGCGCAACTGTTTTCCGTTAATGTAATTGTGTATTGAGCAAGCACGCGCGTGGCAAAAAATATGCGTTCCGGGGAATCGCGTTTGGGATTTTCTAACGTATTTTTCAAAATGTATGCGTCCAAATACGCAGAAATAAGCATGTTTTATTATTTGGTTACGTTGATTATAATTCTTTTTGTGAGTCTCTACAAATATAGAGATATAAACTTAACAGCACAAGTATGTTTTCTATGAGTACACTTTACATAAAGGCCTAAGCATAATACATAATCATCTAGTGTTCGGTAAATGTTAATGATGATATCATATATTGTCTTTTTATCGTTTCCGTGAATTAACAAACTACAGATCATAGTAATGAAATAATTTTTGTTTATGTACGTGAAAGTACCGACGTTACTTTGACGTCATCAGCGATTCTCCTGTTTATTTCCGGTTTTAATAATTTATATTCTTTTTTAGGTTTAACGCCGTTTTCAACAGTATTTCAGTCATGTAACGGCGGGCAGTTAACATAACCAGTGTTCCTGGATTCTGTACCAGTACCAACCTGTTCTCCGCAAGTAACTGCCAACTTCCCCACATGAATTATCAGAGGTGGAGGACGAATGATTTCAGACACAATGTCTTTTATCAAATCGTTCCTTATAACCGAGTTTCCTAATAACAATTTTACATTGAATAAGAAGGAATTAGATCGGGGAATTGAAAAATGTTCCTTATAGCCGAGTGTTCTTTATATCCGAGTTCCTTATAAGTGAGGTTTACTGCATTACACATGTGATGTATTCCACAGAAAAAAGCACGCATATGAAATGTACATGTATATGATCCATTATATGTGCTGTATACGTTTGTCGTTGGTATTTATAGAAAAACCAAAAGAATATCGAACATGCAGAAATGGGCAAAGAAAAACAAAACTTTAACGAATACATCACATTTTCATCAGTATAGGGTTTTAAAATAACCAAATTTTATTGGCATATCTCAGTTATGCCACACATATTCTTCTAATGTTAGAGTTACACGACCGACCGCAACGACCCGAGTGTTCCAAACACATTGTTTGGGAACTGGACTAGTGTGATCGGGATGATTAGTCCTACGTCTTTAATCTTTTGTAAATATTTGATAAATTACCGATCGTGGGGTTCGGAAAGTTATCGACTGCGTGCGTGCGACAGTCAAATAGCGGTTGTGTTAACACTGACAAGAAATTGGGAAATAGTTTGTTACTGATCGAGCCCGATTAGCAAGAGGTCGGAAGGAATGTTCATTTTAGATCTATATTGACCGGCAATGCTCAGACTCTTTATCCGATATTTTTGATACGTTAAAATTGAGTAGCAGTCGTTCGGCAAGGTTCGTGAAGAAATTGTGAAAAGATCATGTTTCAATCGACTCTTGATCGTTTAGAGACTGCCTTCATTGGAAAAAGATCGAAAAACAATACCCGATTGCTGTTTGAAATCGCCACAAGATCGATGCCATCTTCTGTTCAGATTAAATCGAACTACCATTACCACCACAACATTACTATCATTACCTTTAAACCTATTACCACTATCACCACCACAACCAATACCTCCAGCATCACCATTACTACCACTAACACCACCAGTGTCACAACCACAACCTCTACTACCACTATAACATCCATTACTACTACTATTACCATCACCAATACCATTACCATAACCATTACTTCTACTTCTACCACTATCACAATTATCACTTCCACAACCACCTGCACTGCTACCAGTTTCACTACCAACACTACTACTTCCATTGCCACGACCACTACTACTACGACCACCACCACAACCACTCCTACTGCAGCTACCACCACTTCTACTTATACCATCATCACTACCACCACTTCTAAAATTACCATCACCACTACCTCTGCTCCCACTACCACGATAACAACCACACCCACTACTACCCTTTGAAATTTCTTTGTTTGAAATTTCTTTATAATACCGCTTCCAAACAGACTTACGTTACTAAATTTACTTTATGGACTGCCTGTACTTTCCTATGAGACAGCATGTGTTCATGTATATATGAAACTCAAACATGTATACATTGTTTCGGAATAAAATCGAGTATAAAACATCACTGAACATTTTTGTCGGTGTAAAACATTGGTAAATGTGTCCTGGAGACATCCATTAGCATTTCATTCTTCACCACGAAGAGGCTGTAACAGGCAGAGAGCTGCAGTATCCATAAATGCCACACTCACACATGCGGCCATAACAATTACATTTATATTTGGAGTAAACTTGATGTATTTGCATGGCCGGCTACTGCCGGGGATCCGCCGATGGGTGGGTTCCGATCCCCTTGCCGAGATGAGTTTAACTAATCTATTATTTTTATCATTTTATATCTTAACGTATGTGACATATACGTTTCGGTGTAAACTGTCAAAAATGAACAGACGAATATTTCACATAAGACAAATGTCAACTTTACGGTCGAATATGTCACAGACGAGTTACATATACGGTCTGTAACATATGCGGCTCAACAGGTGTACGTTGTTATTAGAAACTCTTGATGGTCATGTTCCTGCAGATATGCCCAAATGTAGAAATATATTTCTGGCAACTTTTGCATTCATACTCTCTTTTATTCATATTCTCTTTGCTTGCTGCGTAAATTAAGCTAACTTATTTGTCATCTGAGGTCAGTGTACTCAGTCTATTTTCTTTTCATAGTATCGCAAAAAAAGATAATCCATAGAATCGTAACTGGATTGGAAAAAAAAGCTTTTGAAATGCAAAATGGAAAATATTTCGCTGTTTTAATTCAAGCGCAGAATTGAATGCGATGTTAAATTTTGAAGCCTGAGAATCATTTCTTTTTTCGGAAAACTTATCGTTGTATATATTTCTTGAAACGCAAACTAAAATTCTAGCATAAAACTGCTGTTCTTGACACCTTTTGTGGGTGGTCAACGTGTGTTAACAGAGAGATTCTCGCGATCACGTTCTGTTTACTCATTTAGGCCTAATCCCTTGAAAATCCGTGATATGAGAATAGCGCTCCAGGTCGGATCCCTTATTAATGCGTGATGATAACGATATAGCGTAAGTCGGGTCCCGCATTAATGCGTGATCAACCCCTTGTTAAAAACGTTTGATTGGTTTAAAATTATAAACACAAAGGGCTTTCCCAAATATTTAGCCAATCAGATAAAAGCTTTAACTTCGCAATGAAGGTAAAAATATTTTGATTGGACAAGTATAATCTGTTTTATTCTTATGTAAATGCGGGAGTTTCAAAACGAAAGTAATCGAACGGGATTCCGTACAAAACCGTGGCTGAACGTTGTTTATACGCGATGGGCGTAGTAATTTCCCAATTGCAAGGGCAAGTGTTTAATATACAGATCAATATTGTCAGATACGACAATATATCTATATCAGATTAACCCATATTTTTGGAAAATGTTTAATTTTATTAAAGATATTGCAATTTAGGTATTATCGTATTGTCTCATTCCAAGTTTTAGGGTTCATAAATTTGACCTGAATTTATTCAAGTCTAAAGTTGCCACTTGCTTAAACACGTGCATCGTCATAAAGTTTGGATTTTAAAGTTTTATTTAGTTGCCAGCATTATGCTGCTGGAAGAAATCGCACTAAAACTTTATTGGGTATATGTCGCCAGTCCGGTCTCTTCGATAAATAAAATGAATTTAAGATTGTTTCGTCAAAAGATAAGATAATTAATTACATCTTGTTGTTATCAGAATAGTTCATATATCAGCCAATTATAGTATTGATGAAACATATAGCAGAACCATGTTCAAACATGTCTGAACAATCTGATGAGGTCATACGTTTGCTGAAAAATTTCATGAGAGCGTAGCCATAGTTGATAATACATATTTGATATTTCCTTTGTATAATATCAGCAAACTGAAGAAAATTACTTAGCTTGCTTTTGAAATGTATTACATATTTTCACGAGGGTTCTGAAACTGTCTGCTTTCGACTACAGAGACTTCAAATATGTGTTTTAAACTATGACGTTAAGCGTGACATTGTCATTTCGACTATGTATTACAACATGCCGCTTTACAAAATTTGTTTGCTTTTTGCTACATAATAAATTCATTTTGCGATATTTTATATCATTTAATTATAATAATTAATCATTATTCAATTTATATTTACAGTCCTTTCCGTTGGTCTAAATGTAGTCTCATGACCAATGATAAAAAGTAGTTTTGTCTCGAAAGCAGAGCCAAACATTCATATTGACCCCCAGAGGTGACGTCATCACGGTTTGACGTGAAAACAATGCAACATCGTATACAATTTATCGCGAAAAAATGTCGAAGGCTGATAATATTTGTATTTAATGTTTCTACTTAAGAGTAGGCATAAATTCACACATATTACCAAAAGGAAATAATTGTATAATGTGTTTGTAGTATCATGTTTCTCTAACGATATAATTAGTCATACTTCAAGATATCATCAAATGTATTTCATGTACTTTTATGTATTTTTGTCCCCACCCCCGCCATGAGTGGTGTGGGCATATAGATTTGGTCTTGTCCGTGCGTCCGTCCGTTCGTCCGTCCAAAGTTCGTGACACGCCTACCTAAAAATGTATTTGATATACATTGATGAAACCTTGCAGGAGTCTTAGCATGATATGAACTTAAGCATCTCCTATTTTTCGTCTGGCTCCGCCCCCTATTTTTAGAGTTATGGCCCCTGAAATAGTCAAAAATGCACATTTTCACCTTGTGACACGCCTAGTTAAAAAAAGTATTTGATATAGATTCATGAAATCTTGTGCGAGTCTTAATCATGATATGAACTTGCGCACCTTCTATTTTTCATTTTGGTCTGCCTCCTGTTTTTAGAGTTATGGCCCCTGAAATAGGCAAAAATGCCCTTTTTCACCTTGTGACGCGCCTAGCTCAAGAACTATTCCATATAAATTGATTTAACCTTGTATGAGTCTTTATAATGATATGAACTTGTGCACCGTTTTTTTTTTGTCGGGCTCCCCCTGTTTTCAGAGTGATGGCCCCTGAAATAGTAAAAAATGCACATTTTCACCTTGTGACGTGCCTAGCTCAAAAAGTATTTCATATAAACTGATTAAACCTTGTATGAGTCTTTGCCATGATATGAACTTGTGCACCTCTTATTTTTTGTCTGACTCCGCTCGCTATTTTCAGAGCTGTGGCCCCTAAAATATTCAAAAGTGCACATTTTCACCTTTTGACGCACCTAGTTCAAAAGGTATTTAATATAAATGGTTGAAAATAAGTCTTTATCATGATATAAACCTGCACACCTCTTATTTTTTGGCCGGCTCCACCCCCTATTTTTAAAGTTATGGCCCCTGAAATAGTAAAAAATGCACATTTTCACCTAATTATGTGCCTAGCTCTAAAAGTGTTTAATGTAAATTCATGAAACATTGCTTGAGTCTTTAACATGATGTGACCTTTCACACTCGGAATTCTTCTTGAGAATATTTGCACTTATTACGGAGTTATGGCCCTTGAAATAGCCAAATAGTGGATTTTTTGTTTGTGATGCTCTTAGCTCAAATATATATGGCCTAGAATAATGAATCCTTTTCATAAAATGTTTGTTTAAGCTAAACCCCATTAACACTGCAAACATTTGAATTATTGCCCCTTATTTGTGACAAATGTACCAGTGGGGGCACACCCTGCGTCCAACAGACACATTCTAGTTATGCCTTAAAATGATTTAAAAGCATCATGAAAGGTTTTAGGGTATCACAAAATAAGATACATATATTTTAGTCACATCATGTTTTTTTTTCGATTTAATTACATCATATATCTATTTTAGGATATCACAAAACATATTTAATGAAAATCAAATCTAACAACGCTTATTTCACGATATCCGTATTTTGATAAAATCGTAATTAAGATATTCAATGATCTCATAAGATATAATCAAAATCGAATTTAAGTTATCTGTAACTCATTAAATGATAAATAAGTGATTTCACAAAAT